>NC_143048.1:13772500-13995000 GCF_057628025.1 Oncorhynchus mykiss
ACTCTAGGCCTCCCCCAACTGACTGCTGTTGTTATAGCACCTAAATACAACATGGTCCTCATCGGTCTAATAGTATTGACCGCCCATTGTTTGTGACTAGTTTTATAACATGAGAATGTGTTTGAGGTGCAAACACCACTGTAGTCTGAATTTGCTCTATCCAATCATATTGTCTCGGCAACTGTTTTTCTCTTTTATAATGGCTTGACTAGTCAGTCATCTCATGCCATTCAAAGTGCCAATTGACCAGTAAGTCATTACTGAACATTTCTCCATTTGTGATCAGGCATGTGGTAAAAAAAGTATCAAAAGGCCTATACAGGACAAGCTTAGTATAGTTGGTAACTATCTTTGTGTATTCTGACAACATTTTCCTCTAGTTGAAATTAACCCCAAAAAGGACGGGCAAACTGGTATTGGTAGGGTAAAGTATTATTTTTGTTGTTCTAGAGCTGTATAAATGGAGAACACTGGTTCTGAATACCGTGTCTGTACTTGTTTGTCTAACCCTGACAGTTGTCTTTATTATCGAAAATCAACAGACACAGACACAATGAGTCTCATGGAATCATTGGAGTCATCATGAATAAACATGTTGACTGGAAGTTCCAAAAGGTCCTCTCTGATATTTTGAAACTTAAGGGAAATAAACCCCCCCCCGAAACCCCCCACCCCCGCCTCGCCATCTGTGATTGGTCACCGCGTCCCGGCAGCAGAGATTAAGACATGTTTCCCCACTTCACCTCCCCTGTTCCCCACGCCAGCGTCACATGACCCATTACATCACTGGATTGAGGTCAGCGCTGGATTAGGATGCTGGGAGAGTGGTGGAATTACTGAAAGTGATGGAGAAATGGAGGGAGGAGGGGGGGTTCAGAGGGTAGAGAGAGAGGGGGGCATTAAGAAGAAAGAGGGGCATCGGGAAGAAGGGCAAAGGTGAGAGAAACAAGAGTCCAGAAAATGTACAGTAGAGAGCTTAACGTAAAATGGGGGATTGTACAAAGCAAGCAACTTAAATTCCATTTCCATACTTTTGTTGAAGTGCAGTTTGTGTGTTGGAATGCAGTTGACCTCTGTTAGAGTTCTAACAATAATTCATTATCAGCGGATAGATAATGACTGAGATAATGGTGTTCTAACGGCGACATAAGTGAGAAGGAAGGATACGTGACCCACAGGAATGGGGTCACAGTCAAAGGATTTGTTGACTGTTGTGGAGATCACGCCACTGTGTCTCTATTTGTCTATTCTGTTCCTCTGTTGACCACTCTCATGTATTCATTGTATAACTTTGTTTTTGTTTATCAAACCATATGGGCAGTCACCTCCGCCTGTTTGTTGCACTGTTCTCTCCCCTCCCTCTCCATTCCACCCTCCATTTCTCAGGAGATTATGTCTGGAGACTTGTTATTGATGGTCGATGATGGTAACAGTCAGTGATAGCAGCTTCCTAACACCTCCTCCCAGCAGCCCACTGCACTGAGACTAGGAAACCCCGACCAACAGCTCTGCACCCCCCGCAGCGACTGGCCCAAGCCCCCCCCCCCCCCCCCCCCCCGCTTCTCCTTCACCCAAATCCAGACAGCTGATGTTCTGAAAGAGGTGCAAAATCTGGACCTACAAATCAGCTGGGCTAGACAATCTGGACCCTCTCTTCCTAAAAATTATCCGCCGCCATTGTTGCAACTCCTATTACTAGTCTGTTCAACCTCTCTTTTGTATCGTCTGAGATTCCTAAAGATTGGAAAGTGACCGCGGTCATCCACCTCTTCAAAGGGGGAGACACTCTAGACCTAAACTGTTACAGACCTATATCCATCCTGCCCTGCCTTTCTAAAGTCTCCGAAAGCCAAGTGAACAAACAGATCACCGACCATTTTGAATCCCACCGTACCTTCTCCGCTATGCAATCTGGTTTCCGAGCTGGTCACGGTTGCACCTCAGCCACGCTCAAGGTCCTAAAAGATATCATAACCGCCATCGATAAAAGACAGTACTGTGCAGCCGTCTTCATCGACCTGGCCAAGGCTTTCGACTCTGTCAATCACCGTATACTTAACGGCAGACTCAACAGCCTTGGCTTCTCTAATGACTGCCTCGCCTGGTTCACTCACTACTTCTCAGATAGAGTTCAGTGTTTCAAATCGGACGGCCTGTTGTCCGGACCTCTGGCAGTCTCTATGGGGGTGCCACAGGATTCAATTCTCGGGCCGACTCTTTTCTCTGTATAAATCAATGATGTCGCTCTTGCTGCGGGTGATTCTTTGATCCACCTCTATGCAGACGACACCATTCTGTACACTTCTGGCCCTTCTTTGGACACAAACGAGCTTCAACGCCATGCAACACTCCTTCCGTGGCCTCCAACTGCTCTTAAATGCTAGTTAAACTAAATGCATGCTCTTTAACCTATCGCTGCCCCCACCTGCCCGCCCGACTAGCATCACTACTCTGGACGGTTCTGACTTAGAATATGTGGACAACTATAAATACCTGGGTGTCTGGCTAATCTGTAAACTCTCCTTCCAGACTCACATTAAGCATCTCCAATCCAAAATTAAATCTAGAATCGGCTTCCTATTTCGCAACAAAGCCTCCTTTACTCATGCTGCCAAACATACCCTCATAAAACTGACTATCCTACTGATCCTTGACTTCGAAAATGTCATTTACAGAACAGCCTCCAACACACTATTCAGCAAATTGGATGCAGTCTATCACAGTGCCATCCGTTTTGTCACCAAAGCCCCATATACCACCCACCACTGCGACCTGTATGCTCTCGTTGGCTGGTCCTCGCTACATATTCGTTGCCAAACCCACTGGCTCCTACCTACCTACCTACCTACCTCATCCCCATATTTGTTTTTGTTTTTCTGCTCTTTTGCACACCAGTATTTATACTTGCACATCCTCATCTGCACATATATCACTCCAGTGTAAATTGCTAAATTGTAATTACTTTGCCACTATTGGCCTGTTTATTGCCTTACCTCCTTACTTCATTTGCACACACTGTATACAGATTTTTCTATTGTGTTGTTGCCTGTACGTTTGTTTATCCCATGTGTAACTGTGTTGTTTTTGTCCCACTGCTATGCTTTATCTTGGCCAGGTCGCAGTTGTAAATGAGAACTTGTTCTCAACTGGCCTACCTGGTTAAACAAAGGTGAAATATATATGTTTTAATTCACTAGTACTTACAGTACCATATCAACACGCATTGGAAGATAACAACAGCCAAAGGTTCATACCAGCAGTCTATAACAACTCGACACATGTTCATACCAGCAGTCTATAACAACTCGACACATGTTCATACCAGCAGTCTATAACAACTAGACACAGGTTCATACCAGCAGTCTATAACAACTAGACACAGGTTCATTCCAGTAGTCTATAACAACTAGACACAGGTTCATACCAGCAGTCTATAACAACTAGACACAGGTTCATACCAGCAGTCTATAACAAATAGACACAGGTTCATACCAGAAGTCTAAATCTATAACAAAGACAGGTTTACAACAGAAGTCTAAATCTATAACAAAGACAGGTTTACAACAGAAGTCTAAATCTATAACAAAGACAGGTTCACAGCAGCAGTCTAAATCTATAACAAAGACACGTTCATAACAGAAGCCACTAACTGCGGTATGTTGTTAGACGTACCATTTAGGTGAGGTAGAAATCCTAAATGGACTATGACTAGTTACTGTAACCCAGTGAATTCCTCTGAGGCAGACTCTCCAGATGAGTCTCTGAGAGACTGGCACAGCAGGGCCTGGCAGGACTGGGACCTGCTACTGGAAGAAGTCACACTCCAAATACTGCCAGCATTGCCATGAAGACCCAGAAAACACTATACTGTATGAAAACATGATAGGGATGGAAAGTATTTTACTGTAATTTTCAGATGTTCTGTCTAGTTTCCTTCATGTTTTTTTCGAAGACATGTTTTGTCCACTCTTGTTCCTATCTGTATGTAGGCCTTGTTCTCGTCCCTCATTTATGTACTACAGGTCAAAGTTTAATTAAAGATCCTTTTTCCCAGGATGCACTGGGCTTCGAGGGCAGCTGTCATGGGTAATGGTGGAACCAATTTGTCATCTGGAGAGAGAATGACAGTAATCCTGCCAACAGAGAGAAAGATGTCAGGAGAATAATGCACATGGATATGGAGAAGAAAGGCTGGAGAGACAGTGACACCATAGAGAAGAGAGAAAGAGATAGGAGGAGGAAGAGAGAGAGAGAGACTGTAATCCTGTCTAATTCACTTAGTGAAGCGCTGAAGGGGCAAGACACTAAGAGGATTGGGACATTCTCTAAATTAGATCAGTAAAAATAACTAAGTGCAAGGAGAGGTGAGAACGAGTGTGGACATGTGGGCACATGGACACAGGACAGGGGAACAGGACAGGACAGAACAGGGGGACATGGAAAGACATGGGAACAGGACGGGAGAGGGGGACTAAGGATGATAATGGACATCTTTACTGACAGACATCAGAGAATGTTGACCTAGTGCTCCTGTATGAGACGTCTCTCCAAGTCAGAGAAGGAACCAGAATCCCCTATTTAGTTCTACTTCAATTTAACCCTAATTCTAAGGCTGACCTACCCCATTTCCCTCTCTCCTCCAACCCTGACTACGCCCGAATCAGACTTCTCTCATAAACAAATCTAATCCTGACAATAATCTCAGTCCAAGACATGGACAATAATCTTGGATCCAAACACTGACTATTACTCTCGATAATAACTAGGTGTTAAACTTTAAGCCCCAGTATTGACTTAGTAAAATGATATAACATGATTGTCAGTCAAGTGTTGATCCAGTGATAGGCCTAACCATAATACTGATCATATTACGACACTAAATTCCACTGAGAATACTGTATTTACCCTTAAAACGAATGATGGAGTGAGTCATTCCTGTTCCGATTCTATTTGACATAAAATCATGACAATAATAATAACAGAACATTTTCATAAAAACAAGAATAACAATAACTTTATTTGTATAGCACTACTTAATACAAGTAACAAAGTGCTTCACGTCATAAAACAAAAGTACTAACAAAGAAACAAAAACGAAGAGGAAGGAGAAATGAAAAAAAGAAGATGGCTAATTAAAATCGCACCGTACATTGAAATCAAACGTTAAATGCATCTTTATAAAAATGTATCTACACAGTGTCAAAAGAGGATGGAATGAACAGTATTCTCAGTGATAATGATAGAATATGATTACATTCATACTGTAGTTCTATTACTACTAAGATGTTGTCAGCCTTGTCATATCAAACAACCCATTTCAGAATTAGACACCATTTAAAGATTCAAATGGACATCCATAACGTTGTTTGGTTGATTGAAGAGAAGTACAGTAAATAGCATATAGAGCTCGACGGGGATAGACATAAGCTATTTGTTAAGGGTGGTAATATTTAGATGCACGTTTACAACCAATCGCATATTAGGAATAGGCTTTATGTCATAGAGAATACAGGCTTTTGGGGACTGTATTGATCACAGATGGTATTTAAAACAAAGGCAGCCACATTTTCTCCATCTTCTCTATCTACAAAATAAACTTTCACTCTCAGCTTCTGTCTTCTTCCTCTTAAGTCTTATTTTGGACTTTATTTTTATTTATTTGTTATTTCCATGATTTTTATTTCTACTTTGCACATTCTTCCACTGCAAATCTACCATTCCAGTGTTTTACTTGCTATATTGTATTTACTTCGCCACCATGGCCTTTTCTTTTGCCTTTACCTCCCTTATCTCACCTCATTTGCTCACATTGTATATAGACTCTTATTTTCTACTGTATTATTGACTGTATGTTTGTTTTACTCCATGTGTAACTCTGTGTTGTTGTATGTCTCGACCTGCTTTGCTTTATCTTGGCCAGGTCACAGTTGTAAATGAGAACTTGTTCTCAACTTGCCTACCTGGTTAAATAAAGGTGAAATCATTTTTTGTATATATTTTTTTTATAAAACAACTATTAAAACTTCACTTTCATGAGATGAACAAATTCAATGTTTTTTTCTCCTTTCCGTAAATTAATTCTGCACTCATAGAATTGGAATTGACTTTTAATCGGCTTGATTCACAAACAAAACATGTGGTATCCAGTATCCTTTGATTGTCTCCTTTCTGTTCACATAACCTCTCAGTTGTCTCACCCAACAATACACCATCTTCTAGTTCCATCCAACCTATCCCAGAGAGCAGTCTAGAACACAGCCTAGAACCCAGTCTTGAACCAAGAGAACCCAAGCATGCATTCTCACAAACAATGATACCCCCACCCAACACTTACGTGACGCCAATTCATCTCTGTGAAACTAGGCTTCTGACAGAACAGAGCATAATTGGGAAATGCTATTTTAATTTCCCTTCGCTCCCACACACACCTTCTAGCTCCGTCCAACCTATCCCAGAGAGCAGTCTAGAACCCAGAGCCAGAGAACCCAAGCGTCCTACATGCCATCATGTTCTCACAAACAATGGTCCACCCTAAGTAAACTCTTACGTGACGCCAATTCATCTCTGTGAAGCTATGCTTCGGAAAGAATAGAATTGGGAAATGTGATTTCTTTTTCATTTAGTTTTATTCCTCACAAACCACCCACCCCCCTCGTGCAGAATGTCGGGGGGGGGGGGGGGGGTTGTTGGGTTGTTGGGATTAGGAATCGATTACGAAGAAATTGGACTGTAGGGCTGGCTACGTCTCGCAGGGGCGCTGGCCTGGCCGCAGGATGATTACAGTATTTACAGAACATCCCGGTGGCCAGCTTGTTTGCCAGGGATTAGAGGCAAAGAAATGAATCATATTTTTAAGTCCTAAGTGTATCTGTGTCTCCCGCTCTGTCCCACTCTGTCTCTGTGCTTTACTAGTCCATATGCTGCTCCCAGGGATTACCATGGGGGAGGTTCTGGTCCTCTCGTCTGTTTCCTCCATCGCTCTACTCCTCTTTCTCATCTCTTATCCATCTCCTTACTTTTCATCTCTCTTTCCTCTCCTGCCTCGTTTCTCATTTCTCATATCTCTTTATCCCTCTCTCTATTCCTCCCTCTCCTATTTTTCTTTATCATCTCTCTGCTCCCTGACTATAGACGAGTAAATTAATAGAGGGGCAGTGTGTACCCTAGCGGTTAAGAGTGTTGGGCCAGTAACCAAAAGGTCACTGGTTCGAATCCCCAAGCTGCTCCCGTGGAAAATAGGATGGCAATTAACTCTCAACAACAACTGCTCCGGTGATGTCGACGACGGCAGCCCCACGCACCTCTCTGATTCAGAGGATGCATTCAGTTGTGCAACTGACTAGATATCTCCTTCCCTAATCTGCACTATCTTTGGGGTATCCTTACCATCTTACCATCTATGTCAGGGGTTCCCACATTCTTTTCACTCAGGCCCCCCTTCCAGCATTGGGTAACATCCCACACCCTCCTCCTATGTGCATGCGTCATCTCTATTTCTATGGGAACAAGCACTGTTCATGACACAAACTGTTCACACCCCTCTTGTCGGTGGAGAAGAACATTTGACATGTTTAAAGTTTATTTCCTGCAATTCTACACATTTTGTCATGGAGTGTAGTGAGAATGTTGCCTTTTTAAAACATATTTTCTGCTATTCTACACATATTGCCATGGCTAATGTGTGTTCATGTGACAGTTGAGTGACTCAAACATTACAACAAAATCTATTTGGCTAAAAAGCCTAGCTAAAAAAAATGTTAGCTGACACGGTGTAGTTGATCTGGATATTACTTACAGGTTATAAATAGCTCTAAGGTCTGCGATGACTGACATGACAAGAGGAAAACTGATGGTGCACAACCCAATTTAGAAATGGCACCTTGTGGATTCTACTATTACAACTTTCAAGAGTGAACTGAAGGCTGACTGAGTTCCTTAAAAAATATGATTACATATATATATAT
The DNA here is from genome assembly GCF_057628025.1 of Oncorhynchus mykiss. NCBI lineage: Eukaryota > Metazoa > Chordata > Actinopteri > Salmoniformes > Salmonidae > Oncorhynchus > Oncorhynchus mykiss. The sequence continues at coordinate 13,780,465 of NC_143048.1, forward strand.
ATATATATATATATATACAGTACCAGTTTGGACACACCTACTCATTCAAGGGTTTTTCTTAATTTTTTACTATTTTCTAATAGTGAAGACATCAAAACTATGAAATAACACATGGAATCATGTTGTAACCAAAAAAGTGTTAAACAAATCCAAATATATTTTATATTTGAGATTTTTCAAAGTAGCCACCCTTTGCCTTGATGGCAGCTTTGTACACTCTTGACATTCTGGCCTTAGCAAGTCTCTTCTTGGTGTCCTTTAGTAGTGGTTTCTTTGCAGCAATTCGACCAAGGGCTGATTCACGCAGTCTCCATTGAACAGTTGATGTTGAGATGTGTCTCTTACTTGAATGCTGTGAACCATTTATTTGGGCTGCAATCTGAGGTGTAGATAACTCTAAGGAATTTATCTTCTACAGCAGAGGGAACTCTGGGTCTTCCTTTCCTGTGGCGGTCCTCAAGAGAGCCAGTTTCATCATAGCACTTGATGGTTTTGTGACTGCACTTGAAGAAACCTTCAAAGTTCTTGAAAATTTCCGGATTGACTGAACTTCATCTCTTAAAGTAATGATGGACTGTCGTTTCTCTTTGCTTATTTGAGCTGTTCTTGCCACAGTAATGAACATGGTCTTTTACCAGATAGGGCTATCTTCTGTTTATCACCCCTATCTTGTCACAACACAACTGAATGGCTCAAATGCATTAAGAAGGGGAAAAATCCACAAATGAACTTTTAACGAGGCACACCTGTTAATTGAAATGCATTCCAGGTGACTACCTCATGAAGCTGGATGAGAGAATGACAAGCATGTGCAAAGCTGTCATCAAGGCAAAGGGTGGCTATTTGTATATATAATCTATGTAACTCTGTGGACATCGTGTTGAAATGCGAAGATCTACTGAGCAAGAATATTATTCACCAAGGAGATTTTCATCTGAACAGAGACGCTGTGCTATTACAGTCCTAAAACAAACTTTGACCCAAATATGTCAATGGGCTCATATTCAGAAATAGTCTTGAGTAAGAGAGCTGATTGATGATGGGTTTGGTCTTTTAGATAATAATGAATAAGGTTATATGGACAGGAAGGACCCTGATCCTAGATCAGCACTCCTACTCTGAGATGCTTTGTGAATACGGTCCCAGATATTTGTTTAACCTGCATTGGTCTTTTTACAACCTATTGTCCAGTGCACTTTTCATAACACAGGTCTAGCTGACCTTACTGACAAAACACATGGACATATATGTCAGCCATCCAAATCCCCACCTCTCTCATGTCTCTGCTTTGGGAGGTTCAACAATTGGCCCCCACAATCTTAGGCCTACTTCTAATTTGTTTCTACTCTGTTCTTTCTCCTCTCAACATCTCCCCTCTCAACCTTTTGCATGGATTAGAGTAGTGTCCCTGGACGTCACATTTCTATCCCACTCTGTGTATGTACGACAGATACTTTACCTCCTGCTCTCTTTGCAGGGATACAACAGGATAACACATGTAAGAGTGGGAAAGTGATCTAGAAGAGGCCTGCAATCTTAATAGTTGCTTCATTCTTATTGGTTGGATGATTAACTTCTTATGGCTGCAGGGGCAGTATTGAGTAGCTTGGATGAAAGGTGCCCAGAGTAAACGGCCTGCTCCTCAGTCTCAATTGCTAATATATGCATGTATTAGTAGTATTGGATAGAAAACACTTTGAAGTTTCTAAAACTGTTTGAATGATGTCTGTGAGTATAACAGAACTCATGGCAGGCAAAAACCTGAGAAGAAATCCAAACAGGAAGTGAGAAATCTGAGGTTGGTCGATTTTCAACCCAGGCCCTATTGAATTCACAGTGAGATATGAATGAAGTTGCACTTCTTAGGGCTTCCACTAGATGTCAACCGTCTTTAGAAACTTGAATGAGGCTTCTACTGTGTTGTGGGACTGAATACAGTGCCTTGCGAAAGTATTCGGCACCCTTGAACTTTGCGACCTTTTGCCACATTTCAGGCTTCAAACATAAAGATATAAAACTGTATTTTTTTGTGAAGAATCAACAACAAGTGGGACACAATCATGAAGTGGAACGACATTTATTGGATATTTCAAACTTTTTTAACAAATCAAAAACTGAAAAATTGGGCGTGCAAAATTATTCAGCCCCCTTAAGTTAAGACTTTGTAGCGCCACCTTTTGCTGCGATTACAGCTGTAAGTCGCTTGGGGTATGTCTCTATCAGTTTTGCACATCGAGAGACTGACATTTTTTCCCATTCCTCCTTGCAAAACAGCTCGAGCTCAGTGAGGTTGGATGGAGAGCATTTGTGAACAGCAGTTTTCAGTTCTTTCCACAGATTCTCGATTGGATTCAGGTCTGGACTTTGACTTGGCCATTCTATTCTATTGCACACTGCTCTCTGAGCTTTTAACGGACCTCTGAGACTATCACAGTGCAGGTGCATTTATACGGAGACTTGATTACACACAGGTGGATTGTATTTATCATCATTAGTCATTTAGGTCAACATTGGATCATTCAGAGGTCCTCACTGAACTTCTGGAGAGAGTTTGCTGCACTGAAAGTAAAGGGGCTGAACAAAGTTTTTGATTTGTTAAAAAAGTTTGAAATATCCAATAAATGTCGTTCCACTTCATAATTGTGTCCCACTTGTTGTTGATTCTTCACAAAAAAATACAGTTTTATATCTTTATGTTTGAAGCCTGAAATGTGGCAAAAGGTCGCAAAGTTCAAGGGGGCCGAATACTTTCGCAAGGCACTGTAAGAGCTGAATGAGTCAGGTTACTGGCAGAGAGTCATTTCCTGGTCATGCGCATTCCACATGATATCGACCTGCGTTCCATTGCTCCTCTACACACGAAGGAATTCTCCGGTTGGAACTTTATTGAAGATTTGTGATAAAAACATCCTAATGATTGATTCTATACTTAGTTTGAAATGTTTCTTCGACCTGTAATATAACTTTTTGAACTTTTTGTCCGAAGTAATGCTCGACCTGCACGAGCGTTTGGATATGTATAACTAACGCGCTAACAAAAGTAGCTACTTGGACATAAATAACGGACATTATTGAACAAATCAAGCATTTATTGTGGAACTAGGATTCCTGGGAGCGCATTCTGATGAAGATCATCAAAGGTAAGGGAATATTTATAATGTGATTTCCTGTGTCTGTTGACTCCAACATGGCGGCTAATTTTATTATTTTTCTGAGCGCATTATATCAGCGTCACGTTTCGTTTGTGCACTTTATTGTTTTTGTTCTTTGAGTTTTTCTCTTCCTAATTAAAAGGATGGAAACATACCACGCTGCATCTTGGTCCACTCCTTATAATGATTGTGACAGTGCAATGTGGTTGGCATGCTGCTGTTCATTGCACACTGATAGGATTGTGTTCTTACTTTGTTTGGGCACATTTTTATACGCGTGGTTATTATGTGAGCATTTATGTACCCGTTTTAAAAGAGGAACATTGCATATTTTATTTGTGTGTCAACAGAGTGAATTCCTTTTTTCAGCATGTGAACTGGATCCAATCAGTGTGTAGGGATAATCTTTGATTCCACTGGAGTCTTTGATTAAAATGTTATTTTCTTAGACAATGAAGTTATGCTACCCCTAGTAGTAGAACTGCATCCATCCGTCTTTTAGCCTGTTGTGAAGCTCAATGTATTGGAATATGACCATAAAACACAAAGACCCCACAGACTTTCTTCAGTTGTTTAATGTCTTAAAACTAAATATCTGTCCCATGTAGAGTTGGGGAAACACACAAGAGTCTGATATACTAAAGAGGGTGAGTCATTCGTATCAGGACACAAAAAAAAGCATATATTAGAATGCAAATATTGAAAGTATACAATCAAGAACTATACACAGTATTATATCCTATCACCACTAACTGTATTGGAAAGAGCCCTGAGTTTGAAAAACGCTGTTCAGAAAAGACGAGACCAGAAAACTGAAATTAAAAAAATATATATTGCTAGTCTTGTAGAAATTAGGAGTGAAGTTGCGTGGTGTGTCTGTGTAACACATTGTTGGTGCCAGACATGATTGCATTTTCAAGTAAAGTTTAATATTTACAAAAAGAACAAAATAAACAGAATAATAGCAATATTCATAAGAGCTGTGGAATTAATAATAATTATAATTATATTAATAATGATAATATTAACGTCAAACAAATTACCACAATTGTACTTCAAAGGACGCACAAATTTAAAGAAACATAATATGTTATAGTCTAATACAAAAAAAGATGAAACGATACATCAACACAAAATGGTACCCCTCGCTCCTTTACAGGTAACAACTGAGAGAAGCTCCGTGCTTTCTGTGCAAGGGTAGCGCAGTCATGGCCAGACCCTTCCCTTTCTACTGTTGAGTCTTCTCTCCTGCAAATATCTCATTGTAACGGTATATTCGGCAACAGGGTTTGTTAAGTCATTAAGGGAAAATGTTGTATTTAAGTGACGTAATCATCATAGTCGTCCACCCTCCCCCAACAAACACAGAGTTGGATAGAAACGCAAAGGCTACACATTGGTCATCCTTGCAGATCCCAGAATGCCTTGTGCCCAGATGTGATTCATTCCATGATGGGTGCTTAAAGACAAGAGGTCTGTTACTAACCCTATAGCCCTAACCCTGCCCTTCTTTCTTACCCCCCTTCACTCTAACACACTGTCTGCCGAGGGTCCCATCCCTTCAAAGCTACTGGGGGAAAAGGATACAACAATAGCCTATGGTCTCTACTTGACAGTACCAAAGGTTATCCTTGCTTTACCCATCCCGTCTTGCTTATTGAGAAACACATGCACGTCTGTGTGTCTGTCTGTGTGTCTGCCTGTGTGTCTGTTTGGCTCCAGGATCTCTGTTCACCAAATATGAAAAGCAGCTTCATAACAAAAATAAACCATAAAACAAATGACAGAGGGAAAAAGAAAACAACGTTGTCCCCATTGGAGTCAATCTCCACCTATGGCTGGAACTCCCTCTGTTTGTTCAATATCAAATTCAAGGCAGAGTCATTTTCTTCATTACAATGGACACAACTTTCAATTGTTCTGAAGTAATGACAAAAATAACCACTGGATCAAATTTGGTCAAAAGTCAAGGCCAGCCCACCCATCTTGGGGATTGAATTCCACTTTTCCTTTCTAGTTTTCAGTTACCATTAAGCACAACAAGACCACTAAAGGAGTGACAGATCTTGTTCAGAAATCAACTTGGGGTTGACTATCAGCTACCTGAACGATGGGATCCATTGCAACCAATATTTGAATCTTCTTTTTTCTATTTTCTTCTCTTTTTAAATCAATTGTTCATTCTCTCCATCAAATTGATACCCCATTCATCCTTCAAGTTGCAATATCTATTCATTTGGTCCACAAAACCCTGATTATGGAATACAAGAATGGACCTGTGTCAATGATGCAGTTTTTTTCTAAATGTAATCATCAAATTATAAATGTATTTCATTTCATTCTACAGGTATTGCTTTCAATCGTGTGGTATGTAGTCCTTTTTAATAAAATCGGTTTTCAATTTTAGTATCTCAATTATCTTTTTACATGTTGATTTGTTTGTCATCAATTCTATATGACTATCTTTATTACTTTAATGTCCCATTGATTGTGCATTCTCACATTGATAATGCTGTATTGATTGGACATGATATATTTGACAATATTGATTGGATATAATAGATTGACTGGATTGATTGAATATAATAGATTTGATGTGATCAGTGGTTTCTTGTCACCTTCCCAACAATCACAAAGTCCAACATCAATGCTTCCACATTGCTTTCCATAACACAAGAAATAATGACATATTACTCAGTCAATGAGTTCATGGACTGAAATGATTAGTTGACCATCTATGTGTCCAAGTCTTTAACACTGAATGGAATGGGAGCTTCTCCTGGCTGGTCCCTTCCTTACCTCCTCCCCCCTACAAGACCTGGAACTTCCAGGAGTTCTGGTCTTTGTAGTCCAGGCAGTCAGCTGCGTTGAAGTTGAGTTTCCAGGAGGCAGCTTGGTCCTTGTAGTCCAGGCAGTCGACGGCCCCGAAGCCCAGCGAGGCGGCTGTGTAGCCCTGTGAGGACAGAGAGGGGGACTGGCTTAGGTGCCCACCCATAGAGGTGATGGGGCTGAGGGCGCCCCCTGTGGCGGAGAGCTGTGAGTGCATGGGGGACAGGTAGGAGCTGCAGTCCAGGCCAGTGAAGTAAGAGGATGAGCCAGCGTAGCTCTGGGTGTAGGCCGGGGCCTGGGTGTAGGTCATGGGGTAGGCAGAGGAGCGCTGCATGCAGGGCGTGGTGGAGGCTGACAGGGGGTCTGGCAGCGGGGAGATGGAGGCAGGGCTCCAAATGGACACGGTCGCGTTGGCACTGCTGGAGCTGGGGGTGATGGCGGTGCCAAGGGGAAGGGGTGCTGGACTGTAGGACCCGTTGGTGTTAGCACTGGCCTCAGAGTTGGCCTCCCGGGCTGGAGAGGCCTTCTTCTTAGGTGGACGAGGTTTAGACTGGCCCGTGCTCTGCTGTGCCTGCTGGCGGCATTTAGCACGACGGTTCTTGAACCATACCTGTGGAGGAGCACGTGGTGAGTTCTCAGACAACTCAGCTCCCATTCTGGCCAAACAATCACTGACGTTTTGTAAATTGACAATTGAACCACTTTCATTTTTGCAAGATCATTTAAACAATTCTAGTGGGCATTTATGCATGAGAGTATATAGCATGTTCATTACCTGTACACGAGACTCTGGTAGGTTGATCTTAAGGGCCACTTCTTCTCTCATGAAGATGTCGGGGTAGCGGGTCTTAGAAAACAGTGCCTCCAGGATGTCCAACTGCGCGCGCGTAAACGTGGTCCTTTCCCGACGCTGCTTTCTGGGGATGTCTAAAATACACACACACACACACACACACACACACACACACACACACACACAAATATTATTTTTCCTATATTTCGTTTCATCATATATTTGTTTTTGTGAGCCTTTTCCCCCTTGACTTTTGCTTTCAAATGGAACACGAGAAAAAGAGACAGGAACAAATTAACTGTAAATCACTTGTTTGGTGTTTGGTCAAATTGCCAAGTTAAATAATAGTCTAAATTAAATAAGTCTCATTTACAATTTAATTCGTGTATATTCGTGTAATATAATTGTACTAGTAAGTAGTTACACTGAGGCATAAATTATGTTCTCTACGAAAATATATCATGTATATTCAGGGGTGCTTTGTTTCCAATGTTATAGAAAATAAATATATGGCTCTGGCCTTCACATGTAATATCATGGATAATTCAGCCAGAAGTCGTTTCGTTTGTTACATCATTAGATAAACAACAATACAGTTCAAAATCTAGTTGTTTTAAAATTGGTCAAAAATGTATCGTTCCCTTTATGTAAAAAAAATGTGTTCTTTAATGTTCGAGTGTTTTATTAACTTTAATTAGAATATTTAACATTATCCATTGATTCAGATATACATTGTGGCTTTATAAAACATAAACAAATACTAAATAAAATACATTTGATAAAGGGAACGAAATGTATCTTGATAAAAACATGTATCTTTTCACAGGAAGTTAGGTCTTAGTGAATTAGACTGGTGATCATAACGCATGGCCCTGGATCAATCATTGAACAAAAAAACACACATTTTCATACAAATAGTTGTTAGGCCCACCACTTACACATCAAGTAAATAGGTCATCTCATTTTAAAGCTATCATTTTACTCCTAGGCCCTTCAAACAAGTTACTATGGACGTTCCCCATATCTTTAAAAAGATAAACAAACATGCAGTTTTTTTGTATGTGAGCAAAAGGCATTTCCATTTGAAACAACGATGACCGTCGAAATTTGGCATCAGCTAAGAATAAAATATGGAGATATATTATGCACAATTCGCTGTCATAAGTCTAACAATAAGAACGAAAACAACATAATGGGGGTTCGTTGTGCACCGATCCTTTTACGCACTCGTTGCGCATGGATAGGTTAGCAGTACCGCTTAGAATTCCGGCTGGATTCTGCCCGTTTTTCCATCATATAAAGTGCAATTGTTGAGACAAACATTTCTAAAACATGAACAAGTTGAAAATATGACTTACTTGGGTATCCGACGGCAGAATGTAGTAGATCCATGCCCGGGCCAGACAGAGTTAACCCGTTCACGGCGTAATGAGGCTGCTTAATGTAGGACATCATGCCTGTGCCGGCTTTAAAACGCTCCCTCACCCTCTCTCTCTCTTACACTCAGGCCGGGGGCCGGGTCTTCTGCTATTCTCCAGGGGGTGTCTCTCTCTCTCTCTCTCTCTCTTTCCTCTCTCTCTCTCTCTCTCTCTCTCTCTCTCTCTATGTCCCTCCCTCTCTCTCTTTCTCTCAGTCACTTGTTTTTCTTTATATCTTTCGATCGGATTTTTGTTTTGTTTTCCTATTTTGTTGCTGACCCTGTCGCAGTATGTTGCCAACTTTTGAGGCTACATTAGCACCTGTGCCCGCCGGTAGAGTGAAGGTGCAGGGCGCCGGTAGAGTGCAGGTGCAGGGCGCCGGTACTCCTTGTCTGCTGCCTTCACACCTATTGATCAAACTGTTTCAAGGCACAGCTGTTCAATTGGTATTGTGGTGCCGGTGTATTTTTTCAATTTCACTTACAAAGTAACCTGAAAGCAATAATTAAACACACTAACCAATGGTATGATCACAGTTTTAAGTGTGATAAACCTTTCAATCCACGTGCGCTTTCGAAGTGCTCATCGGCGTCAAGAAGTGACTGTATGCTTCCTTATTCTTCCCTTGTCAGATCTAGTGTTCCATCGACTGAGCTCGAGCCTGTTGAAGTCTGTTGAAGCAAAGAGGATCAAGTCGTGCCTCCGGTGAGTGGCGATAAGCTTGGGTGAGAACGCGGAACTGAGCGAACCAAGAAAGAAGTTGGCTAATTAGAGTGAAGTTCTTGCGCGGAGTAGACTCTGACCCCTCCCTCTCTCTTGTCTCTATCTCTCTCTCTCCCTGTCCTGACACACACAGGCTTTGCACTTTGTTGGATTTGATTGTCTTTCTTTTCTCCGCACACCATGCACATTCATCCAGTGATATAAAACAACAGTTTGATATGTGTAGGCTCAAGAACAACAGGTGGACACAAATCATATTGAACACTGGCGAGACAAACTGATTTACGCTGTTATTTTTCGAATCTCCTTAAAAGAGAAAACATTGGTATAACAATTTTTTATAAAAACGTACAGTAACTGCATAGCTTACCAATCCACTTAACCAAAACAAATATAATGTTACACTCATTCATGACAGTTAAATTGTACAATTAAATAGATGTGCAACTCATAATTTCTGAGTAGCCAATACGTTTTGTGTGTTATGAGAGTCCGTTTTGAATTGTTAAAGACAAAAGGACAAGCTAGCAACTCTGTTCAAGTCATTTTCCTGGAGACGAAGAGGACCTTTAGGAGTTGAACAGCAGTGCTGCACTGTCAGGGAAAGCTTGATAGCCATCAAAGAGTACATCTGTATCGAATCTCTTGTCTTGTTTGGAGAGAGCAGATTTAATACATTTTACACCGCTTTTAAAATACAGAAATAATTGGGCGATGTAGTCTGAGTGAGGAAGTTCAAGGGATAGAAGGGAATGGGGGTGGGGTGGGTGTACAAGCAGGATTAAAATTACACAAAGGCCGCGTTGTTCTCTACTAAAACCCCTACTGATCCCCAACATACTCCCTCTTTTATATTCATCTTTCTGTAGTAATAATAATAACAATAATACTAGTTAGAATTATGATAATAATAATAATAATAATAATAAAGGTATGATGTTATTTCTTATAATATTATAATTAACAGGGATAACAGTGCATCTTATTATTGTCTATCAACATAGTAACATGGTAACAACTGTATGGTCATGATTGTGCGTTAAAGCTATTTTTTTATAGTCTCTTGGGGCATTTCATCCCAAATAAGTGGATGAGTTATTACAGACAAACTTTGCAGAAGTCTATTTAAATTGAACTCGTTCGCCCACGCCCCTCTGCGCTTTTAATTATACATATATGGTTTGATAGATAGAATCGTCTGTTATGGTGTAAAACAATGTTAAAGCGCAATGCCACGTGTTGTTTAGTTGGGACTGAGAATATTGCGTTGCTGTAGGTTACTATGTCCAGTGTTTTTATTCGTTGCAGAAATCTACCCAGGAGATCCAAATGGCCTGTCGAAAGTTTTGCCGGTGCATTTCTTTAAATGCGACGAGTTGTTGTCCATCCTGCGATTGTTGGCCTGTGCCTCATCCTATCCCTATGGCCAGACAATTTCACAGTGTCCAAAGCCGATTCTCTGCTCTTGTTAATTGAATCGGATTTCTTATAGTTTAAAATCCACACAGACCCATGTACTGCCGAAACTGTATAAGGGGTTTATCTGAATCTGTAAAGCCACGGCGGAGATATAAAGAGAGAGAGACTATACCCGCATGTTGAACATTTTAAATCTCAAATAAACGTCTTTACCTGCGGCATCTGCCGGTGCGCACAGCGTGAGTATGTGTGTTGTTTTAACCGTCCAATTTTGGAATATTTGTTTCAAGAGGCCACATCACCTGCTCAACTAGGCTATCAGGTATGGTTTTGGTCTTTTCATTTTTAAATAGATAAGATCGAAAGCTGGCGATCGAAATAGCCTATTATTTGTAAATATGACAAGAAGCGCAACAGTCGATGGTTCAAGACTTCAACACTACGTGTGAGTACTTACTGAGAAGCAAAACCAAGAGCGCGTGTCAGAGTAGGCCTACACGCGCACTTAGACATGCACAGGTTCGTTTGCCTGTCTAGTTCTCGCTCTCTTGCAATTCCTTCAGTACAATTTTAGTAGGCCTATATGCTTTTATGCGTTGGGAGAAACAATTAACACTCACAAAACCTTTTAAAATATAGAATTTCACATAAATGATGTACGTTTTTCCACGCATTTCCTGATTGTATATTCTTTAACCATGATCAAACCATTAGCCTATCCAAAGACAACCAAATGAAATCCATAAAATTATTACTTTTGTTTAGGTATATTTACATGCCCAACATTGAAAATTGCAAACTTTAACAACATATTCATATACACAGAACGCTAAGCCTCCTTTTTTCAGATTTTTTTTTTTTTTTGGTTTATGGTTTTGTTGCATAAAATGCTAAATTTACCCAATTGATTTATCGAATTTATTCGATAAAACGGAAAGACACACTCTCGTTAATGGTGTTTGTGTTTGACCTACACTAGCCTATTTCTTCATTCTTTTTTGTACTAAAATTGTGTTTAAAACGGAGGACATTCTAAATACCAAACAAATATAGCCTACAAATTGTGCATGACGAACCACTGCATTTTGAGACATTTGGTAGTAGCCTATCATTATTATATTTCTAGTCTTCCAGAAAATTGTAAACCGGTAACAATTTAATTTCTGAAAGTATTGCTGTTAAATAACTTATTATTGCTGTTGTTCTTTTGTGCTGTTAATAACAACCATAATAATTGTTGTGGGTGGATGTTTAAATAGGTGTTTGTGCTGGGAAGTGCAATTACTATTACTATGGATGCACTAGGACCCAGGGCGGACACAAATTCAGGACACAACCACCACATAAGAGGCTTACCATATCTAATCTACACACACACACACACACACACACACACACACACACACACACACACACACACACACACACACACACACACACACACACACACACACACACACACACACACACACACACACACACACACACACCACTTAGAAACATCATATTTTTTAAATGGGCACGCAATTGGTCTCAGAGGCATACAAAACAACTGCAGTATTTTGATTTAATGTTCATCGTCTCCAAACTATTTTATTCCCCATTTGACCCCGACTTCTCTCCAGCTTTGTCAGAAGACTGCAGCCATATGTTGCATGATTGCTCTTGTCCAATTTCATTACCAAAGATGCACGCTCTTTCACTGTACAATTTGTCCAAAACATGCACTCTGTTTGCTGTCTGATTACAAAGACAAGGGGTAAAATGCAAACACGTTACTTACCAAAACAATACACATTACAGTAAACAATGTCTAAATGTGCAACAAAAAAATGATTTGCACCAGACCCATAGTAATGCACCAGACCCGTAGTAATGCATCAGACACGTAGTAATGCACCAGACCCGTAGTAATGCACCAGACCCGTAGTAATGCACCAGACCCGTAGTAATGCACCAGACCCGTAATAATGCACCAGACCCGTAGTAATGCATCAGACACGTAGTAATGCACCAGACCCGTAGTAATGCACCAGACCCGTAGTAATGCACCAGACCCGTAGTAATGCACCAGACCCGTAGTAATGCACCAGACACGTAGTAATGCACCAGACCCGTAGTAATGCACCAGACACGTAGTAATGCACCAGACACATAGTAATGCACCAGACACGTAGTAATGCACCAGACACGTAGTAATGCACCAGACACGTAGTAATGCACCAGACACGTAGTAATGCACCAGACACATAGTAATGCACCAGACCCATAGTAATGCACCAGACCCATAGTAATGCACCAGACATGTAGTAATGCACCAGACACGTAGTAATGCACCAGACACGTAGTAATGCACCAGACACGTAGTAATGCACCAGACCCATAGTAATGCACCAGACATGTAGTAATGCACCAGACACGTAGTAATGCACCAGACACGTAGTAATGCACCAGACACATAGTAATGCACCAGACACAAAGTAATGCACCAGACCCGTAGTAATGCACCAGACCCGTAGTAATGCACCAGACACGTAGTAATGCACCAGACCCGTAGTAATGCACCAGACACGTAGTAATGGCACCAGACACGTAGTAATCAGCCTATACGTGTATTGATGTATTTACTGGGGTCAAACATTAGTTTGTGGAACCAGTCTCCCCTCTTGGTGTCTTCTGTTGTAAAACAAGCAGAGGCCTGTGGATATTCAGGGACGCACTGAAAAAACTGTCATGAATGTAAGGATGTGATTTATTAGTGGGGGATATTCATGTCTATTTAACATCAAGGCCATGTTAAGACAATGCAACCTTGGTTGGTTGCATACACAATTTGAGTGTACTCATGGGAGTGTGTGATACCTTGGATGGACAGGGCCTATGGTCATGGCTGACAGTGCTATGGCTCTCAGGGAATGTATGTATGTATGTATGTGTGTGTGTGTGTGTGTGTCTGTGTGTGTGTGTGTGTTTGTGAGAGAGAGAGAGAGGGAGATTGTGTAAGCACAGAAAATAGGAGATTACCCACTGATCACCAGTTTAAGAGGTCACCGATATAGAGCGTTGGTGATGGGTTGCATCAAGCATGGGCCAAAAAAGACAAACCAAAACACAACAACCCCCTCCTCCAAAACCCCTGAAACCCCACCAGTGTTACTGTGCAGCTGCTAGGGCCCTGACTTCATGGAATTTGTTCGATACACACAGTGGGACACCAACACGCTCACACACGCACAGAGTTCAGCCGATTTATCATAATATGCTTTATCTGAAAAGTAAGTATCTTACCTCGGGATAAAGGGAGGATAGTGTGGCTTGTAGTCAGATTGGCAGAGGAAGGGAGAGGATGGAGGGAGCGAGTCGGCTGGTCCAAAGGGAGGACATGAAGGACCTGTTTGGAACAGATTATGACTGATAAGATACAGGGACCCATACGCCGACACAATGGGGAAGTGTTGTATCCAGGAACCTAGGTCTCTACGCCACTGGGAGATATGATTGACAGATGGACCTGGAAGGACCACCATCATACATAGATGAAGGGATGGATGGATGAACAGGTAACCACCGAGGAGGAGGGTAGGGTGTTTGGACCCCACTGGGGGCCTTTTCTATAGTTGGAAGGAAAAATAATGGTGGGATTCCTGATGAAGGAGTGTAGAGAACGAGAGGAAGTAGAGAGAGAGAGGAAGGGAGGGACATAGTGGGAGGGGCATGGGGTAGGACCTGTCCACAGAGACATTATAAGGGGCATAGCTAAAGGCTTTTTACAGGTGTGTGGTTTGAGTGGGTTGAACCCTTTTGCTGTGCTATGTTTTACATTTGGATTCAAATAGGTTTCTGTATGTGTCTTGCGTGATTGTTTTTTTGTATGTGATTGTCCTTATGTGTAAATCTTGAAAGCACTGGCATTTCCATTGAATTGTAAAGGGTTAATTGTGAAGGGTTAACATCCATGTCAGTGGTTGTCATGGTATCAAGGTCAGGCTGTGTTAAGACTTAAATTAAACCGATGTAGGGATTATGCTGTGTAACTAAGCCAGGCAGTGACAGTAGTGGGTTTTTGTGCACAGATACACTTGACTGTACGATACATTAGGAACTCCTTCCTAATATTGAGTTGCACCCTTTTTGCCCTCAGAACAGCATCAGTTTGTCAGGGAATGGACTCTACAAGGTGTCGAAATCGTTCCACAGGGCCCATGTTAGACTCTGATGCTTCCCACAGTTGTGTCAAGTTGTCTGGATGTCCTTTGGGTGGTGGACCATTCTAGATACACAATGGAAACTGTTGAGAGTGAAAAACCCAGCAGTGTTGAATCTTTTGTCTTTCTCATTCACCTGAATGGCACATACACGATCCATGTCTCAATTGTCTCCAGGCTTAATTAAAAAATCTTTCTTTAACCTGTTTCCTCCCCTTCATCTACACTGATTGAAGTGGATTTAACAGGTGACATCAATAAGGGATCATAGCGTTCACCTGGATTCACCTGGTCAGTCTGTATCATGGAAAGAGCAGGTGTTCTTAATATTTTGTACACTCAGTATTTATCGTAACTTTAAATTTACATTAGTAGTTCCTGCTTTATCTTGCATACATTGTTTTATGTTTGTTATATGTAAATTAGATGCTAATGGAAACCCAAGAGAATGGGAGCATAGCACTTTCCATTATGAACCTGTATTAAAGGAGCAATGTGGGATTCAAACAACAAAACAAAAATGGATGTATTCAGTCTGGGTACATTTGTTAGGATAGGGTTCCTACCACAGTATATGCGCATGTGGCAGGTTAAATATTTACAAATGTAGTACACCATGTATAGGGTTTCTTATAGGACGGCTGGGGTATGGTATATAAAGTATAAATAGCCTAGACCCAGACACCTTTGAATTACTATCTTGATAAACTATTGCTTCTTTATGAAAATATTGTGCCTTCTCATTATACAGTACAGGTCTGGTGCTGCTCATCAATATATTTACTATTCTAAATCTGGCCTTTGGTTTTGCTTCTAATCAGTCCTGCAAAACTCTGAGAACTTCTGATATGCTGTATATCAATACGACACATGCTGGGAAAAAGATAATGAAATAATGCTTTCAAAGTTTTCATGTTTGCATACATTCATGGCTAAAATATGTTCTCTTTATATTTTTTGCAAGGGTTTTGTGGTTGATTGTATTATCCATATTCCTGGCTTATTAAAGTTAGTATTGTAGAGATATTGGACATTGAAGGAGACACACTGAATGCAATATGTCATACAGCCAGGATTTGTGGCTCAGTCAATGTCTATTGAATCTCAGTGTGTGTGCAACAATACTCACAGTCTGGGTGCTGTCTTAATCAATGACACTACTCTGTGAAACACACACACACACTCACGGCGTGTGCTGCTGACTGCGTCTGACGGCGTGCGGGGAGATTCCTAATCCTGTGCAGACGGCAGCAGGTGGGGTCTGGGACTCGGTGTGTCAGCAGGGCAGGCATCAGTTTAACTGTGCTAATGGCCGGCGTTTAGAGTAGACACCCTGTCTTGCCCTGGACCACACTGTCCTGTCTGGGGATTACATAGGTTAACACCTGATGTGCTGCTTATTGCTTCAACGTACACCGGGCCTTCACTCCGGCATATAGTCCCTGTTTCAAATGAGCTTTTCAATTATCTTTTGATAAAATCCACTACATTTCAACCAATGCTGCTATGTCACATAGCATAGGTGTACTTATTAGTATCAATACTTTTATCATATATGCATAATCTGTCAAATTACTTTGTGACATCCCCCTTGAATTTCTAATAATTTGCACCAGTTTTTTTTTCCCATTTCAAGAAATAAGAGCTGCAAAGTTGACCAAGTCTGTCTCCCATTTCATTCCTCCTTGGAGTAGGGGACAATATGTATTTGTATTTGTACTGTACATCTATTTAGAGAGGGCATTATGTGGTGGACAGGGCTAGAGTTAATAACATACTGTATCTGCAGTAAGACAGGCATCATATAAGAGAAGCATGACATAAAGTGTGTGAAGATGGCTGGGGGGTGGTCCAGAGGGGTGCCATGCCCCCGGTCCTTAAATTGGAGAATTTTGCATTTTTCAAACACCTGAAACAGCTTTTTTTTCCTGCAATCTAGAGCCATAATCATGATTGTTAATTAGCTATCTGTATCCTCCTGACTCGTGGTATTTGTTTTAAAGAAACAAACTATGGGGGCCTCCCGGGTGGCGCAGTGGACGCTGTGCCACCAGAGACTCTGGGTTCAAGCCCAGGCTCTGTCGCAGCCGGCCGCGACTGGGAGGTCCATGGGGTGACGCACAATTGGCCTAGCATCGTCTGGGTTAGGGAGGGTTTGGCCAGTAGGGATATCCTTGTCTCATCACGCACTAGCGACTCCTGTGGCGGTTGGGTTGTGTTTCTGAGGACGCATGGCTTTCAACCTTCGTCTCTCCGGAGCCCGTATGAGTTGAGTTGTAGTGATGAGACAAGATAGTAACTACTAACAATTGGATACCATGAAATTTGGGAGAAAAAAGGGGGTAAAATAAAAATAAAAAACGAACAATGCTTCTCTGCTAAAATCTGGGTAAAATATTCAGTACATTTAGTTATTGCTTGCTTTTCTAAGTTCTACCAACCTTGCCAGCTAAGCTAGTTAGACAAGCTAGCGAGTATTTATTGCCTGAAATGGCTTCTTGGTAGCTTGTTATGAGGTTGGGAGATTGGGAACCTATCGGGGCTAGCTAAACCCACCTTGATAAAAATTGCTAGGTGGCTAGCTAGCAGTATTACAGAGAAATATTAACTAAAATAAAGCAAAAAAGATATATGTGCACTACCGGTCAAAAGTTTTAGAACACCTACTCATTCAAGGGTTTTTGTTTATTTGTACTATTTTCTACATTGTAGAATAATAGTGAAGACATCAACACTATGAAATAACACATATGTTATCATGTAGTAACCAAAAAAGTGTTAAACAAATCAAAATATATTTTATATTTGAGATTCTTCAAATAGCCACCCTGCCTTGATGACACCCTTTGCCTTGGCATACTCTCAACCAGCTTCACCTAAAATATATTTAGATTTATTTACCACTTCTTTGATTACTACATGACTCCATATGTGTTATTTCATAGTTTTAATGGCTTCACTATTATTCTACGATGTAGAAAATACACATATCAGCTTTATTGTTTGTGCGGGGGCACATTGGCAGTGTATGTGTGTGTGGGGGTGTGCTGTGTGGGGGTTGAGTGGGGTAAGGGGGGTGTACAGTGGCTTGGGGACCCTCCCCGGTCCATATGGCAGCAGACAGCAGTAGTAATCAAGGAAGTGGAGCAACAGGCCTGAGCCCTTATAATCCCTAGCCACACTCTGACACGTGCCATGCTGACGCATACACCACCTGGCACACAAACACACTTGGACGCATGCACACACACACACACACACATGCACGCACGCAAACATGCACATCATGTACACACATAAATACAGTGCTTTCAGAAAGTATTCAGACCCCTTGACCTTTTCCACATTTTGTTACGTTCCAGCTTTATTCTAAAATGTATTCAATAATTTTTCCCCTCATCAATCTACACACAATACCCCATAATGACAAAGCAAAAAATATATATATCACATTTACATAAGAATTCATATCCTTTACTCAGTACTTTGTTGAAGCACCTTTGGCAGCGATTACAGCCTCATCTTCTTGGGTATGATGCTACAAGCTTGGCACATCTGTATTTGGGAAGATTCTCACATTATTCTCTGCAGATCCACTCAAGCTCTGGCAGGTTGGATGGGGAGTGTCGCTGCACGGCTATTTTCAGGTCTCTCCAGAGATGTTCGATCAGGTTCAAGTCCGGGCTCTGGCGGGGCCACTCAAGGACATTCAGAGACTTGTACCGAAGCCACTCCTGCGTTGTCTTGGCTGGTGAACCTTTGTCCCAGTCAGAGGTCCTGAGCACTCTGGAGTAGGTTTTCATCAAGGATCTCTCTGTACTTTGCTCCGTTCATCTTTTCCTGGTCTCCCAGTCCCTGCCGCTGAAAAACATCCCCACAGCATGATGATGCCACCACCATGCTTCACCATAGGAATGGTGCCAGGTTTCCTCCAGACGTGACGCTTGGCATTCAGGCCAAAGAGTTCAATCTTGCTTTCATCAGACCAGAGAATCTTGTTTCTCATGGTCTGAGAGTCATTGGGTGCCTTTTGACAAACTCCAAGTGGGCTGTCATGTGCCTTTTACTGAGGAGTGGCTTCCGTCTGGCCACTCTACCATAAAGGCCTGATTGGTGGAGTGTTGCAGAGATGGTTGACCTTCTAGAAGGTTCTCCTATCTCCACAGAGGAACTCTGGAGCTCTGTCAGAGTGACCATCGGGTTCTTGGTCACCTCCCTGACCAAGGCCCGTCTTCCCCGATTGCTTAGTTTGGCCGGGCGGCCAGCTCTTGGAAGAGTCTTGGTGGTTCCAAACTTCTTCCATTTAAGAATGATGGAGACCACTGTATTCTTGAGGATCTTCAATGTTGCAGACATTTTTTTGATACCCTTCCCCAGATCTGTGCCTCGACCCAATTATTTTTCTCTGAGCTCTACAGACAATTCCTTCAACCTCATGTCCAATCAATTGAATTTACGACAGGTGGACTCCAATCAAGTTGTAGAAACATCTCAAGGATGATCAATGGAAGCAGGATGCACCTGAGCTCAATTTCGAGTCTCATAGCAAAGGGTCTGAATACTTATATAAATAAGGTATTTCTGTTTTTATTTTTATTTTTAATACATGTCTAAAAACCTGTTTTCACTTTGTCATTATGGGGTATTGTGTGTTGATTGCTGAGTTTTTTTTTTATTTAATCCATTTTAGAATAAAGCTGTAACGTAACAAAATGTGGAAAAAGTCAAGGGGTCTGAGTACTTTACCAAGGCACTGTACGTAAACATACAGATGCACACAAAGAAGAGAAGAGCATACAAAACATCTAAAAACACAGAGTCACAAAATACTATTTTCCTGCATTGTAGTAGACACTCTAATCCAGAGTGATTTACAGGAGCAATTAGGGTTAAGTGCCTTGGTCAAGGAAACGTCAAGAGTTTCCCACCCTTAATGAGCTCAGGGATTCAAACCAGCAACCTTTCCTTTGCTGGCCCAACACTCTAAGCTGCTAGGCTACCTGTCATCCTTCAATGACACAACACTTGTGTTGTTTTCCAACTGCATACTACAAGGCTTGCCTTACCTACACAGGTCCTAGAGTACACACTGTCACAACAAGCACAACAAGCACAATAAACATTGGCACACACATTACTGCTTGTTTATTGGTAGCAAAAGCATCAGCTACTCTTTCTAGGGTCCACAAAAAACACAAAACATGACAAGTAACAGAACAATGGTTCGCTGATAGACAAGGAGAGTCACACAAATTTCAAATACAATGGTATGCAAACAACACAACTAAAAAAATGATGCACGAACCCAGGGAGTCATGCATGCGCCTTGTGAAACGCTGTCACTCACACTTATAGACAGACGTGCAGGAACTTCCACAGCATAGCTGTCTCACTGTATATTGTAAATACACATATCTACCCTCATTTAGCGCATAAATCAAATTATTATTAATAAATCACATTATTATAGGGCCACATTTGCACATAGGCATACATTTACATAACTTTAACACACATTTTCAATTTACCACAAAAGCACCTTGTTAACCCACCAACCTGACATTGCACACACGTGGACACACACTCAGACAGAAACACACAAACCCCTTTGCGGTGACGCACAAGGACACACTCTCACAATGGTCCTCTTATTGTTAATTGGCTGTTTAATCCTGTGGAATGTCTCTAATTAGTACACTCTGGCGGGTGAGGATCTGACTCAATCTGCTGCGTTACAATAGACTGGCTGTAATGGGGATCTCAGACCACACTCTCTCAAGCACACGGTCAAACAAACTCCCATGCCCCAACACACACACACACACACACACACGTAGCAGAATCTGTAGACTGTGACAGTCACACACTGTCGCCTCATCACATGCAAAGTCATTGATACTCATGATTTTATTTTCCAATCCGGTTTCCACGACGAGGTCAGTTTGGGGTGTCAGTGACAATAATAATATGCATTTATATTGAAGAGGAAATAGAGCATCTAGGACTCAGTTGATTCCTCGGCATTTGAAGAAAAATCTAATACATATGATAAATGACAAACAGATCATCATTAGCTACAGTACACCATTCAATAGAACACACACTCTCTATGTCTCAGTCCCTCAGTCCCTCAGACGCCATTATCTGGCAACAAGTCATGTTATTGGATGTGTTGCTAACTGTTGGCAAACAGGACTGTAAACCTTGAGCTCACTTTACTGAATCTCCATGGTAGACCTAAGCCCAGCCCGGTAATAGAGTCACAGGTTGTCTTTGTCGTCACTAGACTAGGCCTCAGTGCATGAGCAATGAACCCGTTACTGTTTGCTAGATTGTGCTGTGTACTCCGCAGCGTCCTTTATAGCTATCCCACTAAGGTCATGCGTTGCTGCGCTTGCAATGGGGTGCGAACAAAAAAACAACTCTATAATATGGCTGGGTTCCATTCAGCCTGGCTCTGATAAAACATTTCCTGATGAGGATAACAGCACCACCAAAGAAGATCAAGCGAAAGATGCCTTCCAGGGCCAAGTCTGTTCACTGGTTAAAGTGCAAGACTGTGGGCATGCTGGAAGCAGACACAGTCAGCACTGGGCCTAGTGATAGATGTCATGCTGAGTAGAACGTGTGTAAGTCTGAACAGTGACAGAGAGGTGGCTGTACCAGGAGCTGAAGGACCAGAACAAGAGTGAGGTGAAATATAGATACACAGGTTAAATGATGCAGATGAGTAGTAGAGAGGAATATTGAGAGGAAGGAATGAGACAGAAATGAAGGGAGAAGAGGGCAGACAAGGGGGGGGGGGGGGGGGGTTTGGACATGTCGGGTGGTGGTGGGGGGGTTGAAGGAAGACCGGGGAGGCCAGCATCACTGCTGACACACTGCTGCGGTCCAAATCCCAGCTTAGCGTGTCTAAAACAGGCCCGGGAAATAAGGCTGCGAGGCCCCTAATGCTGAGACCGCTGTCACCCCCAATCACTCACACATTGTTAATCCCCACGCCGTGACCCAACACAGACACACACACAGCCGCCCGCCCACAGCCACCACACACCAACACCGGGCGGCCCATTGGCCTTGGCTCCAGGCGGGTGGCCGGTCCCAGCACTGGGTGACACGAGCTGCAGGGTCAACCTTCTGTGCCGGGGGGGGGGGGGGGGTACAAGAGCCAGCTGGGTAGAGTTGGGGTGAGTTTCAGTAGTGTTTAACATAGTAGTGATGCTATAAGATGGTTTAGGAGAATGTATGATGCACAGAGAGAGGGAGTGAAGGTGTTTAAAGAGACCAGGATGCACATAATTAAATAAACATTTTCTCCCACAACACAGATATTCTGGTTCTATTGTCCTTGTCACATCGCATGATAAGCATTTGTTTTCTTGTTTATTCTGCAGGAACTATGTAAACAATAGATCTTCTGTGCTCTGAGGATGCATTTGAGAGTCAGACGTCGTCATGTTGCTGATGTCGGTCTCTTTTGTGTCTCCCTGTAGGTCCGGTCACTGTGTCTACCAACTCTGCACCCCTGAATAGTCCAGAGAGCCACAAGCCCTCGCAGTGAACCAAGGTGCTCCAGTGAATACGGAGAGAGGGCCTGGATGGGAGGGCTGCAGGGGTTTCTCATGGTCTCACTTAGAAGGAAATGTTACTTAGAATGAATTGTCAAAGCTTCTTTCAGTAGTGTTGATCCTAATTGAACTGTCTGCAAACAAGCAAACAGATAAAGAATCCGATTTAAGTGGATAACACCATTTGGATTTATCGACATGAAGCTGAAACCCAGCGATACTCAGGTTACGTTTCATATATTGTACTGAACAAAAATATAAACGCAACATGCAACAATTTCAACGATTTTTTACTGAGTTACAGTTCATATAATGAAATCAGTCAATTTAAATAAATACAGATACCCAGTCGGGAATACAGATACCTTTAAAAAAAAAAAAAAAAGTATGGGCGTGGATCAGAAAACCAGTCAGTATCTGGTGTGACCACCATTTGGCTCATGCAGTGCGACACATCTCCTTCGTATAGGCAGTGGAACACGCTGTCGTACACGTCAATCCAGAGCATCCCAAACATTCTCAGTGGGTGACATGTCTGGTGAGTATACAAGCCATGGAAAAACTGGGATATTATCAGCAGACAGGAATTGTCTCCAGATCCTTGTGACGTGGGGCCGTGCATTATCATGCTGAAACATGAGGGGATGGCGGCGGATGAATGGCACGACAATGGGCCTCAGGATCTCGTCACGCTATCTCTGTGCATTCAGGTTGTCATCAATAAAATGCAATTGTGTTCGTTGTCCATAGCTTATGCCTGCCCATACTATAAGCCCATCGCCACCATGGGGCACTCTGTTCACAATGTTGACATCAGCAAACCGCTCGCCCACACACACAAACGCCATACAAGCTGTCTGCCATCTGCCCGGTACAATTGAAACCGGGATTAATTAGTGAAGAGCACACTTCTCCAGAGTGTCAGTTGCCATCGAAGGTGAGCATTTCCCCACTGAAGTCTATTACAACGCCGCACTGCAGTCACGTTAAGACCCTGGTGAGGATGATGAGCACGCAGATAAGCTTCCCTGAGATGGTTTCTGACGGTTTGTGCAGAAATTATTTGGTTGTGCAAACCCACAGTTTCATCAGCTGTCCGGTTGGCTGGTCTCAGATAATCCTGCAGGTGAAAGGGGATACCTAGTCAGTTGTACAACTGAATGCATTCAACTGAAATGTGTCTTCCGCATTTAACCCAACCCCTCTGAATCAGAGAGGTGCGGGGGGCTGCCTTAATTGACATCCAAGTCTTCAGCGCCCTGGGAACAGTGGGTTAACTGCCATGCTCAGGGGCAGAACAACATATTTTTACCTTGTCAGCTCTGGGAATTGATCCATCAACCTTTAACTGCTAGGCTACCTGCCGAAGAAGCCAGATGTGGAGGTCCTGGGCTGGAGTGGTTACATGTGGTCTGTGGTTGTGAGGCTGGTTGGACATACTGACAAATTCTCTAAAACGATGTTGGAGACGGCTTATGGTAGAGAAATTAACATAAAATTATCTGGCAACAGCTATGTTGGACATTCCTGCAGTCAGCATGCACGTGTTGTGTGATAAAACTGCACATTTTAGAGTGACCTTTTATTGTCCCCCAGCACAAGCTGCACCTGTGTAACAACAATGCTGTTTAATCAGCCACACCTGAATTATCTTGGCAAAGGAAAAATGCTCACTAACAGGGATGTAAACAAATTTGTACAACACATTTTTGAGAAATAAGTGTTTTGTGCATTTGGAACATTTCTGGGATCTTTTATTTCAGCTCATGAAACATGGGACCAAGACTTTAAATGATTTATATTTTTGTTCAGTGTATATAGTGAAAACAAATAACAGCACATCTATACAACTTTCCCTGGTGTACTGTGTAGTTCAGTGGTACTATAGCTAAAGTCACATTATAGAGTTAAGGAAACACCAGTATTTTGTTCTGCTAATATACACCCTTACGGAAAAAGGTGCATCTAGAACCTAAAACAGTTATTTTGCTGTCCCCATAGGAGAACCCTTTGAAGATCCCTTTTTGGTTCCAGGTAGAACCATTTCCCCAGAGAGTTGTACAAGGTACCCAAAAGAGTTCTACCTAGAAACAGAAAGGGTTCTACCTGGAACAAAAATGGTTTTCCTATGGACGCAGCCAAAGAACCCTTTTGGAACCCTTTTTTCTACGAGTGTATGGAGAACAAAAAGGATATGTGGACAGAGATAAATGAATAGGAATTGATCAAATGTTACTGCTTTAGAATGAGGTTTTATTTAGAATTATAGCAAGGGTCCAGTGTTGTAATTCAATGAAAGGAAATGACAAAAAATACAATCTGACTTTGGTTCAATGTCTGCAGGCTACATTGTGCTTTTGCCATTTACAGTTGACGACCTACATTTATACAGTATTTCTCCCTTTAATAATCGTACCTAGCCTGATTTTATATTGGTCTCTCCTGTCTGTGTGCCTAATGTTGTGTGTTTATGCTGGTGTTAATCTGTATCGTAGCTATGCGTACTGTATATATTTGAGTGTGCCTCTGCGTATATACAGTTTGTCAGGTGTGTGGCAGTAATTGACAAGGACACTGATCCGGTGGCTAGATTAGAAGGTCAGTGTGGGTGGAAACTGGGAATGAGGGACAGCTATTCCTGAACCGGAGAATATATAGACCAAGACTTTTCTGTCCTGCTGCCCGACATACTCACCCACAAATTGATGTACACAATAGATATTCACCCTCATTTACTTCAGTACAACAACCCTGTTAGGCATTTCTAATCAGATGCTACTGTTTTATGGTGCAGGCAAAATTAGCAGATTTCTTTGCAGACTTGTTAAAATAAACAGGTCGGCAAACTACACCTACAATATTAAAAGTAGCACCTGAGTAGAAATATGTATGTGCAAAGGAATTAAGGGGACGCTAATTTAATTAGGCTACATCCCCTCAATTCATAAGCACATATTTTGATTACCATAATAATACAGATTTCTACTAGTTTCCTTAACATGTTAAGCAACATGGTGGAAAACTTCAGTCATACTTGTTCAGTGGGGAATTCTAAAAGTCAAGAAGACAGATTCGATCTTTATGTTGATTTGTCCTGTCCACCCCTGTGAGAGATGTGCTATTCTGAGGCACTTGCATGCTTGCAGCCTCAATCATGTATTTCCACTTTAACATCAGTACACTTCTAGCAGTTCATTAGGGCAGACTTTCACATATTTTACAATAAAACGGGATAGAGCAAAACAAATATAAATTAGTTTGAATGTTGAAGAGATAGCAAGGGTCTCTGAGGCTGAGCCCAGTTTTTATGCTAGTGTTAATTTATTTATCAATGTGATGACGGAACAAATGAACTGAGCACTTTTTGGACATTCTCTATAAGGATGTTCTCTCTCTGATCTGAAGACTTCACATAAAAACAGGGACACATAGAATGACACTGTGCTCTAGGCCTAACATACCACAGCTGAGAACAGATATCTGATACAGTGACGCTGATTGTTCCTGTAAGGATTCAGTTGTATATGTCAGATAAAACAGTACAGCTCCAACGGTCTGAATATTGTTGAAGAGATACCTAAAAGAATGTTTAGTATAGGGCTCTACAGATACCCTCCATCCATGGACTTCACGTCATTCAGAGTATGACTTGTCTAGTTGGCTCGTTGTTCAAATGTGGTACTTTACTGCCCTCTAGTGGTCGTTTTGTATCTCAAAAAATGTATAAAGAGCAGAATCCACGTAAAAAAAAACAACAGTTTTTCCATTGCCTCAAAACATGGGACAAGACTACCAATTGGATACCACGAAATTCGGGAGATAATGAGGTAAAAAACTTGATTCACTACTGGACACTTTCCGTGTAACTCCTTTTCACAAGGATTCATTTAAAAAAAATAATCACACACATGATAACCTATTTTGTCCAGTATTTGAAACAACATTGGACTGAGATTGCTAATACATTCAGAAGAACACCAGATTGTGATGGTCATAGCAAACAAACCTTACTCATAATGGTCAAAGTTGTGCTTTTCACAGCTCTGGCGATAACATCAAATATCTATGTTAGTAATTGATTGATACTCAATGGACTAAACAAAATTGACAGAAGACAGGTGTGTGTGTGTAACATCCATTTACCACCTTATATGAGAAATCTGGAAATTACAAACATTGTTTTATTTCAGCATCTTAACATTTCAAATTCAAATTAAGAAATAAAAATGATTTAAGTTAAAAGGGTGACACATCAACCTGAGAAACGTTACACAAATGTAGAATCTGGAGCGAAGGGGGAGGTCTAAATATCTCTGACCATCCCATTTATAGCTCCCATAACATTAACATACATGATCACTTTACCAATTACACTATATTTGGTTTGCAAGAGAGCATTGACCACCAAGCTCCATTACCCTCACAACGAGGCCCCTCAGGAGCGATCACAAAGAATATCACTGGATTCACTATTTGTTTAAAAAAGCCTTAAAATGCTGTCTCCGATTATTTATCACTGAAACCAAATTTGAGAATTCAAAGACAAAGGGAAAACAGTGTCAATCAGGTAAAGGGGAAATTAAATGAGAATGAACCATCAAGGATCCCCTTTGACAGCCAAAATAGGCTTACGTCAATGTTGTTTTCTGTACAAAATTTAATTAGAATCCCCCATCTCTATTTCATTCACAAATATTATTTCCACTATGAAAAATGTGCGTAAGCAAAAATAAAATAAAAAATAAAATTGACAACCGGTCCCATGTGGCTCAGTTGATAGAGCATGGTGCTTGCAACACCAGGGTTGTGGGTTCAATTCCCACAGGGGACCAGTCAGGAGAAAGTATGGAAATGTATGCACTATTGTTAGTCACTCTGGATAAGTGCATCTGCTCAATGATGTAAATAACCATGATAGTGATGATCAATATTGTAAGAATAAACCATTGCTCCAGAGATTTTTTTGAATTGTATACAATTTGCTGTGCTGATCAGAATCTACACACTCACACACAAGGGGGGGGGGGGCTGTACTCCCATTCATGCGTTCCCATGAAAGACACCAGCTCAGTCTTTATTTATTTCACTGGCAGAGTTGGGAAGGAGGAAGGGGACTAGGGCAGTTGTTGTAGCACCCTGCAGAGAATGAGGTAATCCCCACTGCAGACAAAAACCTAACCCCATCCTCCTGTGACCACTACCTGTCTCAGATTCCCTGTCTTCTGTTTTATCTGATCTCTCCACACGGCATCATGACAATGGAACATCTGATTTGATGGTGTGGTGGTGGGAGATCTGACCAGCAACAAGCAGGTACATGCACAAAAGAGTACCCTATAATAGTCTGCTGCCGAGAGTACTAAGAAAACACCACTATACACGTTATTCTTATCATAATCATTGTTTCTCTAATCACTACCAACATAAGAGGAGAGGGCAGGTAGGGGAGGGGGAAGACAGACTGGTGAGAAGAGGAGAGGTAAATTAAAGAGGCATTTAAGCGCGCTCCCCACGGATACGACGGGCCAGCTGGATGTCTTTGGGCATGATGGTGACACGCTTGGCATGGATAGCGCACAGGTTGGTGTCCTCAAACAGACCAACCAGGTAAGCCTCGCTGGCCTCCTGCAGACAACAAAGAACAGGTATGAAAAATGGCTCACAACAACACACTTAAAAATGTGTGGACAATATCAACCTATAAAATGCTATTCTGTGATACACTCAGGCACATGATCTAAGTATTCCTCTTCAGTGTGTGATAAAACAATCAACACAATGCAATTATTTTTCTCCTGCCTCAAACTTGAGTTATGTGGTTTATGACAGCAACTACAATGGTGATGATGTAGCACTGACCTGCAGGGCTCCAATGGCTGCACTCTGGAAACGCAGGTCAGTCTTGAAGTCCTGGGCGATTTCTCTCACCAAGCGCTGGAAGGGCAGCTTGCGGATCAGCAGCTCAGTGGACTTCTGGTAACGACGGATCTCACGCAGGGCCACCGTACCAGGCCTGGAGGGAAACACAGTTAGAAGAATCCCATGACTAACATCACTGTATGGATTCATTACAAAAATCCAGAATCAAACTCTTTAGGCCTAAATCCTATCTTGTATCAGGTGGTGATGGAGTCATAATAAGGGCCAGTACTGTGACTCAGGGACAGGGGGCAGCTCTGGTAAGACCTTATCAGCCTTTCTGTCACTCTCTCTCACCTGTAGCGATGGGGCTTCTTGACCCCACCAGTAGAAGGGGCACTCTTGCGGGCAGCTTTGGTGGCCAGCTGCTTACGTGGGGCTTTGCCTCCAGTAGATTTACGGGCTGTCTGCTTGGTACGGGCCATGGCTCCTACAAATTACCTGAATGAAGGGGAGAACCACATACATAGATGTGAGATATAAGAATGACCATAGGTTAAAAATGTTAACTTTTAGTTGTTGCAATTAGACCTGATAATCAAGCATTTTTATTAATCCGTTCTCGGCTGATTAAAAACTTAAACTAAATTGAAAAGCACTGTGAAGCGAGTATTTTTATACAGTAATTGGGTGTTCAACTCATTGTAATTGAACACATTTGGAACAAAAAGTGCGGACAAGCTACAACATGAATCTATCTCCCCAATCAAAGTCGACAGTGAGCCAATCAATCAATCAACGGGGAAAACGACGGCATTGGTTGGTTAGTCAATCTAATTGTGTAAACATATGACTAAGACCAATCAGCGTGTGTTCTGTCACGAAGAGGCGGGATCTACAGCGCATAGACGTTGTTGGTAGCCCCGCCCACTCAGCTGTGATGATGGCGGCTGCTTGATGCGCAACCGGGATAAAGACCCAAGGCAGAAAAGCAAGGGAGTAGCACTAAAACTTTGATATTTCAAGAAACAGCTGTTTGACAATCTCATTAAACAACTAATACACATTAAAGAAGACATCCCAGGGAACTCGTATGTAGGCATAGAAACGGAGTTCGACCGCCAATGCCTGCGTACAACCGAAGCGAACCCGCGCATAATTTGAAACAATTTCTCCGGCTGCACTAGCTGTAGAAAAGGCTGCAATTCTGTGCCGTTTCGACAGTCGGGTTTGTTATTTTTCTCTACGACGAAAATGAAATGGATTTCCAACAAAATAACACCAGAAATGAAGCAATTTGAAACTTTTCAAATGTGAAGTTACCGTAAATTAAAAGCAGTCGAGTGTCTGACTTACCTACACCAAAAGAGGTTAAAAAGGATGTGAGAAATGTTTAGCTTGTCTGGCCGTGTCAGTATTTTCTTCCTCGTATCCACAATAGGAACAAACGTACAGCGGGAAAATGGCTGCTATGTCAATCATTTCTCCCATAATGCAACAGTGTATACACACATTTCTTGTTTTGTAGCACTTCGGCCACATGTTCTTTGGATATTTATTTTGTACTCTGCATCGGTCTCAGAAATTCATAAGCGAACATCGTAGCCTACCTAATATCGACATTTTTCTCCAGATATTGTGGAAATGTATTGGCTTTTCAATTTGCCATGCTCAAGAAAATGATGCAATTGTATATCCGTGTACAACCTTAATCACAAGTCTTGGGCAAATGTTAACCTTAAATGTCGTCACAAAAAGGTCTGGTTTTCCGATCAGTGGTGTGAAGTACTACTTTAGTTTCTGTACTTTACCATTTACATTGGACAACTCCTAAAGAAAATGTACTTTTCACACCATACATTTTCCCTGCCACCCAAAAGTACTCATTACATTTAGAATGTTTAGCATGACAAGAAAATGATCCAATTCACCCATTTACCAAGAGAACGTCCCTGGTCATTCCTGCTGCCTCTGATCAGGCACTCACAAAAGAGGTAGTAGGGATGTTCTCTTGTTAAGTGAATTGGACCATTTTCCCGGTCTAGCTAAGCATTTGAAATGTAACGAGTACTTTTGGGTGTCAGGGAAAAGTGATGAAAAGGTACATTTAGGAATGTAGTCAAACATAGTAAAGTACAGATACCCCCAAAACGGCTTTAAAGTATTTTTACACCACTGCTGTGTTTGTAAAGTATGTCTGAGTGTTAGTGTGCCCATTGCTATCTGTAAATATGTATATTTAAAACGAAATACTTTTACTCTAGTATTTTACTGGTGACTCACCTGTCATTTTTTATTAAAGGCATTGTTACAAGTAAAACGGGGTACTTTTTCCAATGAATATGACAGTTCTTCAAATGACCAAATATGAAAAACTCACTATTTAAAGTACAAATTGAGTAAAATACCATTGCCAGCAGCATGCAACTCAGTACTTTGTGTAGGTCAATCACTTTACTAAACCAGTTGTGGAACATCAGTTTATCACCTTTGAGAATTCTGGATATTACAAATGTCTGCTTAAAAAAAAAAATGAACAGAAAATTAAAATCAAAACCAGTAAGAAAAGGGTATCACAACCTGAGAAAGGAACTAAAATATTACCTGGATAAAACATGGGAGAAATACATAAACATTACGCTACATATAGGCCTTTGCAATGTTTTGAATCAATGTCATTTATCAATTTCAGAACAAAATTAACTATTTGTAAATGCATCCTGTAAACAGTAGAAACACTAGTTGTAAAAAAACAAATGAAAGGGTACATGTAAAAAAACTATGCAAGTCTATCAATTAGAAAAGCCTGTTATAATAATGTAATAGCATCGTCAATAGGAGAAAATGCTTGCCCAAGATGCTTCATGCATGCACCCTTTGCCGTGCCGATTTGAACACACATTAAAGGTGTGACTCCAATCGGCTTCAAAACAGATACATGATACACAAAGTACCCTAAAAGTCTTCTGCTAAGAGAACTAAGGGGGACAAGACGGCACATTACTTTTATCACATCATTACTGAAACCAAGCTACTTAAAAGGAAAAGTGGGAAGGGAGGGAAAGACAGCCTGAGGACACGTAAATTAGGGAGGCATCTAAGCGCGCTCCCCACGGATACGACGGGCCAGTTGGATGTCTTTGGGCATGATGGTGACACGCTTGGCATGGATGGCGCACAAGTTGGTGTCCTCAAACAAACCAACAAGGTATGCCTCGCTGGCCTCCTGCAGACAAAATACAAGTTCAATTCAGTTGATGATATAAGCGTTAACTTGGTATGGGACAATGCCTTCTTCAAACATTTGGGGAGAGTACTGCCAGTAGGCCACCATTAAAGGGATACCTCGATATTTTGGTGATGAGGCCCTTTTGTCCACTTCCCCAGAATCAGATGCACTTGTGGATATCATTTTTGTCAGTCTCCTGTATGAAGGATGTTAGAGGTAGTTTTGCATGCCAATGCTAACTAACATTAGCGCAATTGGGCTTGCTAGTTAGGTTTGTAACTTTCTTCATACTGGACAGACATAAATATGCATCCATTTTAGACTCAGCGAAAGTAGAGAGGGCCTCATTGCCAAATTACCTTAATATCCCTATAAGTGTACAAATTCTGATAGGTCTGGCTTTAGTGTCATTTGGTGGGTGAACAAAAATCATAAACACACTGACCTGCAGAGCTCCAATGGCTGCACTCTGGAAACGCAGGTCAGTCTTGAAGTCCTGAGCAATTTCTCTCACCAAACGCTGGAAGGGCAGCTTGCGGATCAGCAGCTCAGTGGACTTCTGGTACCGACGGATCTCACGCAGGGCCACCGTACCAGGCCTGGAGGGAAACAGTAATTAAGTAACACCACTGTGGTCCTTTACTTTATCTACATCAAATTATTAAAAGGAGAGGGCATGACACCAGGTGGGTCGAAGCCTGCATGTTCAGGCACTGCATTTTGTCCCGCCGTCACCTGTAGCGATGGGGCTTCTTGACCCCACCAGTAGAAGGGGCGCTCTTGCGGGCAGCTTTGGTGGCCAGCTGCTTACGTGGGGCTTTGCCTCCAGTAGATTTACGGGCTGTCTGCTTGGTACGGGCCATGGCTCCTTCAAATCACCTGAATAAAGGGGAAATTGAGACAGGAATGTTAATGGAAGTAACAAAATAGCTATCAAATCCAGCAAAAAAAACATGTTAGTCTACTAAACACCACCAATTACACTACCAGCAAAAATATTGTAATAAGATTACAGATACTTTGAAAAACTAAACCATTACTTGTTTTTTGCAAAAAATATATTAAGAAACCTTTGTTGTCAATGACACTCAATTAAACTTGCTTTTATTCAATGATTAAGTTTGTTCCACCTAAGCAAGTCAGACCCCTAGAATTACACCCCAAATGCATTGATGGACATTTTGTATTGTAATGGCTCTTAAGGGCAAATTAATTAAAATATAACAAAGTTTTGTTAGACAAGTAAATAGAAACTGTAACGGACTACATTTAGAAAGTAACCTATGACATCCTTAAAAAAAAAAATCGTTATTATTTGTATATAACCCTCTGTGATTGTATCCAAGTCTGTGACACAAGTCCGCAAAGATGTACATTAACTTCAGCGAATTACAGCGTAAAGGTTTCATACAACTACCAATGGGGACTTGTTTAGTGACATAAGGGGTGGGATTTTCTTCCATTTTCGCCAATGAGCAACGTCTTTCACCAAGTAGGTCCCCTCCTCTTACGCATTGAAGACTATGGCTGCTGTAACAGGAACGTATTAACGTGAAGGAAAAATTCGAATGTGTTTAACAAGAAGGTGACAATTAAAACGACATTTAAAACGAGGACATTGTCGCTTTAAACTAAAACACATTGAAGGATTGTTCTAGACATCGTTAGGAATCTATTGAAAAACTTCTGTACTCAGAAAATTACTCAGAACCCGTGCATAACCGTGTCAAATTCGAAAGGAGTGCTTTGGTCTGTAGTTTCTACAAGCGGATAATAGCTTGCTTTTTCGGTCGTCTGGGTTGTGTTTTCCCTATGACTGCGGATTTACTTGCAAAAAGATAGTCTAAATAACAAAAAAGTTAAAATGTACAAATACACAATATTTGTAAAAAAAAATATATATATTTCAAACGCGACACTTACCTTTGATACAACAGTTAAAAATATGAAACTCGTCTCGTGTCCTTATTTATTGCGTTGTTCACACAACAGAATGGAGTCCTATATTGGGTTAAAATGGCAGGTTACCCACAATGCATCTGCTGTGACAAGAGACCAACTTTTTTACACGATTATGAATTGACCAATTCAATCAATTATCAATCATCTTAAAAGCGTGATATACTCCATAATGAGATACGTTAGTGAAACGTCTGTTTACTGTATTGGCAGATATTGACCATTTAAATGGATGACAATTATTGAAAGTGTTTTATGGACTCAGATGATTCCACGTGAGTGCGCGAGACAAAATGGCTATAACTGCAAAATTAGCAATTACAGGATTTCTGTTACCTGTAGTTCTTCATATAATAATTCAAACAATTTAGATTATCAGATTACACTTCTTGGAGGGTTTGTGTATTGTGACAAACATTTCTTTAGCATACACGTTTAAATCACAAAAGTATTAAATGACCTAGCAATAAAAAACAAATATATTATCAATGTATACATTTGGGGCCTACAAATATCTTATTTCCAGGGTTTTACATTTGTTTTTTTTACACAAGTCCTCCTCAAGGTGGACATAGGGGCCCATCAACTCGTGCTGAACCTCAACAGAGGAAGAACAGACGTCATCGCATCGTCTCCCAGATGATCCAGCATGGCGGCGGTCAAGAGACTGAAACGCGTGGCAGCAGCGCAGCCAGGATTCATTTCTTTTAAATCATCGGCCGGTTCAGATGACTTGAACAGTGGCCAGAGAAAGCGTGTGAATAAGAATAAGAAAAAGAATTGGAACAAACACAGTGATATTCAAGATGTTGAAGAGTTTTTGGATGACGTGAGACTTCAGGAAAGGGCTACAGGGTGAGCAGCATGTGTTAGCCAATACCTGCTTGCATTCTAGCTAGCTACAGTTGCTATCTAGCTAGGTGTATTACTTACTGTACCAATAAACGAGTATTTAGCAGGTATTGCGACATTATCAAACCACTGATTACGCTAGCTAGTTTTGCATGTCAATCAATCCAAGTCCACTTGGAAAAAATGGAAACACCACTTTGCTAGCTAGCAATGCTAATATACACGTTGGGTTGTTTATTCTAGCTAGCTATGCTATTTTTTTATATATTTTTTTACAATTTCCGACTTACATTTCTAGCTATAATCAGTGGTGTAAAGTCACCCAGTAAAATACCACTTGAGTAAAAGTCCGAAAGTATTTGGTTTTAAATATACTTAGTATCAAAAGTAAATGGGATTGCTCAAATTTATTTAAGTATCAAAAGTAGAAGTATGCCTTAGATTAAGCAAACCAGACGGCATATTTTTTTGGGGGACACCATTTACAAACGAAGCGTTTGTTTAGTGCGTGCCAGATCAGATACAGCAGGGATGTTCTCTTGGTATAAGTGTGTGAATTGGACACGTTTCCTGTCAAAATGTAACGTGTACCTTGTATGGAGTAAAAAAGTACATTATTTCCTTTTTACTCTGGGATATGTGGGACTGTAGCAGCCCACCTCGCCCACAGCCAGTGAAATTGCAGGGCGCCAAATTCAAAACAGAAATCCCATAATTAAATTTCCTCAAACATGCAAGTATTTTACACCATTTTAAAGATAAACTTGTAAATCCAGCTACAGTGTCCGATTTCAAAAATACTTATGACTAAGGCACACCAAACGATTGTTAGATCAGCACCTAGTCACAGAAAAAAACTGCCATTTCTTCAGCCAAAGAGGAGTCACAAAAAGCAGAAAGAAAATTAGTCACTAACCTTTGACGGTCTTCATCAGATGACACTCATAGAACTTTGTTACACAATACATGTATGTTTTGTTAGATAAAGTTCATATTTATATCCAAAAATGTCAGTTTACATTTGGTGTTATGTTCAGTAGTTCCAAAACATCCAGTGATTTTGCAGAGAGCCACATCAATTTACAGAAACTCATAATAAACATTGTTCAAAGAAACAAGTTATGCATGGAATTTTAGATCCACTTCTCCTTAATGCAACCGCTGTGTCAGATTTCGGAAAAAGCACACCATGCAATAATCTGAGTACAGCGCTCAGGCACAAAAACAAGCCATACAGAAACCCGCCATGTTGTGGAGTCAACAGAAGTCAGAAATAGCATTATAAATATTCACTTACCTTTGATCTTCATCAGAATGCACTCCCAGGAATCCCAGTTCCACAAATGTTTGTTTTGTTCAATAAAGTCCATTTATGTCCAAATACCTCCTTTTTGTTCTCGTGTTTAGCCCAGCACTAGATCCAGACGAAAAGTAAAAACGTTCGTAGAAACATGTCAAACGATGTATAGAATCGATCTTTAGGATGTTTTTAACATAAATCTTCAATAATGTTCCAACCGGAGAATTACTTTGTCTTTTGAAATGCAATGGAACGCAGGTTGCACTCACGGGCACATGCATGATCAGCTCATGCCAGATACCTGGTTGAAACAGCTCTCTTTCTCTCCCCCTTCATAGTAGAAGCCTCAAACAAGGTTCTAAAGACTGTTGACATCTAGTGGAAGTCTTATGAAGTGCAATATGACCCCACAGACACTGTATATTCAATAGGCAATGACTTAAACTACAAACCTCAGATTTCCCACTTCCTGGTTTGATTTTTTTCCTCTGGTTTTTGCCTGCCATATGAGTTCTGTTATACTCACAGACATCATTCAAACAGTTTTAGAAACTTCAGTGTTTTCTATCAAAATCTACTAATTGTATGCGTATCTTAGCTTCTGTGCCCGAGTAGCAGGCAGTTTACTTTGGGCACGCTTTTCATCCGGAGGTGAAAATAGTGCCCCTACCCTAGAGAAGTTCTTAAGGAATGTAGTAAAGTAAAAGTTGGCAAAAATATAAATAGTAAAGTACAGATACCTGGGAAAACTACTTAAGTAGTACTTTAAAGTACAGGCTAATCACCCAGACTTGAGCAATTACACCTAAACTGAATTGTTTCTTGACCGGTTTACTCATTTATGATTCGGCTGCTTTTATGTACTTAGCTAGCTAACATTTATGCTCTTATTTACAGTTTAACACATGCTGTATACCCACATTTTATTTGCTTCAAAATATGAAGTTATTCATTTACTTGTCTAAACCTCTTCTTTTTTTTCGACAGAGGACTGATATCTGAGAAGCCAGATGATAGCCTGTTCTTTGTGGACATTGGAGAGCAGAGAAAATATGTCCAGCCAGGTAAGTGATACCACTGTTTATAATAAATACATTTTCTGCTTCAGTTTTGTAAATGTTTAGAGTGTCAAATCACTGATGTTTGTGTTTTCTGTGTCGGATGCCAGAAGTCCAAGAGGGAAAGAAGGGGAAGAAGTCAAAGTCGCGGCCCTTGAGGATAGACCTAATCCTGCAGCATGACTCCCTCGTCCCTCCACCTAAAGAGTGAGTTTCTGACCCTGACCATGGCCCTCTCACCCCCGGCATCCTGCCCCTTACCTGGAGATGGGTCAGTCAAGTTGTGCATGGCACCATGTCCTGTGATGAACCCATCCTTGCGCTCACAGTATTTCCTCTGGAATGTGAAGACGATCATGGAACTCAGGGAGCTGTTGTGTGAACAGTCTTCTGGGAACTGAGGGCAACATGCTGTTCTGCTTCCCCTTTCCAGGGTCGTGTGTACTAGAAATGAAACTCGGAGGGACTACCTGAACTTACTTTTGTTTTCTGTTGAGAAAGGTTTTCCTACTGTTTGCACAAACTAATACGACCCAGATATGCCTCCACTTTATAAACTGAAGCCATGCAGCAAGGCTATATTTTGAAAGTACACAAGTGTACTTAGGTTAGTTTATTCCTTATTTTCATAATAAACTGTGATTGTGCACTGAATTCTTCCTTTTCTTGGGGACACTACTTAAAATTCAGTTCCCTCTGTCCCCCAGTATTTTGGCCCACCAGCAACCGAATGCAAAGAAACTCCGCCGCATTGCAGAGAATGCAGCGAAATTGGCGGCCATGGGTGTGTTACCACGGAGACAGAAACGGCTCTTGAACCGCAGACCGGCAATTACAGCGTCAAAATCAAAAACGGCGGCCAACAACTTCCCAGACAGACCCTATTATGATCTGTGGGGAGGTGATGGTAAGTTTGACTATTCAAAAATGCTAAATTATTTCAAAATAAATCCTGGAGTTCTTTTGTCAGTGTTTGTGACCATCTTTTCTACATATTGCAGCCAAAGAGACAGCTGATCCTTACTACCTTGAGCAAACAGGGAAGAAGCGTGTGAAGGTGAGAAGAATACTGCATTGTCACTGCCTGAAAGTTTATAGTTTCTCAGTATTGTATGTGCTGCATAGTGAAGAGGGATACTTAGGCCAATGGGAGTGTTTGTATATTTAGTGTCTGACCATGAGGTTTTTAACACGGTCTTGTTCACTCTTAGCGACCAGAGAAGCTCAACTCAAAGCCCTCTGTTCTCCCGGCAGTGGAGGTCATAGCCCCCGGAGGCTCCTACAACCCAGACTTCTTCTCCCATCAGGTAACTTACTACACTTAACAACAGTGATTAAAACGCAAACCTTCAATCCTGGTTCGTTCTAGAGGTCGACCGATTGATTTTTGAATACCGATACCAATTATTGGAGGACCAAAAAAAGCCGATACGATTAATCAGACGATACATTTTTTAAATTGATTTATTTGTAATAATGACAATTACAACAATACTGAATGAACACTTATTTTAACTTAATATAATAAATCAATAAAATCAATTTAGCCTCAAATAAATTATGAAACATATTCAATTTGGTTTAAGTAAGGCAAAAACAGTGTTGGAGAAGAAAGTAAAAGTGCAATATGTGCCATGTAAGAAAGCTAACGTTTAAGTTCCTTGCTTAGAACATGAGAACATATGGTTCCTTTTAACATGAGTCTTCAATATTCCCAGGTAAGAAGGTTGTAGGAATTATAGGACTATTTCTCTCTATACCATTTGTATTTCATATACCTTTGACTATTGGAAGTTCTTATAGGCACTTTAGTATTGCCAGGGAAACAGTATAGCTTCCGTCCTTCTCCTCGCCCCTACCAGGGCTCGAACCAGGAACACATCGACAACAGCCACCCTCGAAGCATCGTTACCCATCGCTCCACAAAAGCCGCGGCCCTTGCAGAGCAAGGGGAACAACTACTCCAAGTCTCAGAGGGAGTGACGTTTGAAACGCTATTAGCGCGTACCCTGCTAACTAGCTAGCCATTTCACATCGGTTACACCAGCCTAATCTCGGGAGTTGATAGGCTTGAAGTCAATAACAGCTCAATGCTTGAAGCACAGCGAAGAGCTGCTGGCAAACACACAAAAGTGCTGTTTGAATTAATGCTTACGAGCCTCAGACTTAACAACACACAGAAATATGAGCCTTTGGTCATTAATATGGTAGAATCCGGAAACTATAATTTAGCAAAACGTTTATTCTTTCAGTGAAATACGGAACCGTTCCGTATTTTATCTAACGGATGGCATCCCTAAGTCTAAATATTGCTGTTACATTGTACACCCCAAAAATGTTATGTCATAATTATGTACAATTCTGGCAAATTAATTACGGTCTTTGTTAGGAATAAATGGACTTCACACAGTTCGCAACGAGCCAGGTGGCCCAAACTGCTGCATATGCACGCAAGAGAAGTGACACAATTTCCCTAGTTATAAGAAATTCATGTTAGCAGGCAATATTAACTCAATATGCAGGTTTAAAAATATATACTTGTGTATTGATTTTAACCCCTCGACAACATTCCGCCGAAAAGGCAGCGTGCGAAATTCAAAAATAATTTTTTGAAATATGTAACTTTCACACATCAACAAGTCCAATACAGCAAATGAAAGATAAACATCGTGTTAATCTACCCATCGTGTCAGATTTAAAAAATGCTTTACAGCTAAAGCACAACACATAGCCAAGTCGAAAAAACACAGCCATTTTTCCAGCCAAAGATAGGAGTCACAAAAAGCAGAAATATATAGATCAAATTAATCACTAACCTTTGATCTTCATCAGATGACACTCATAGGACATCATGTTACACAATGTTTTGTTCGATAATGTGCATATTTATATCCAAAAATCTCAGTTTACATTGGCGTCTTACGTGCAGCAATGTTTTGATTCCAAAACATCTGGTGATTTTGCTGAAATACTCATAATAAACATTGATAAAAGATACAAGTGTTATTCACAGAATTAAAGAGACTTCTCCTTAATACAACCGCTGTGTCAGATTTAAAAAAAAACTTTACGGAAAAAGCATAATCTGAGAACGGCGCTCAGAACCCAAAACAGCCAGAGGATTTTCTGCCATTTTGGAATCAACAAAGTTAGAAACAACACCATAAATATTCACTTACCTTTGATGATCTTCATCAGAAGGCACTCCCAGGAATCCCAGTTCGACAATAAATGACTGATTTGTTCCATAAAGTTCCATCATCGATGTCCAAATAGCTACATGTTCAGCCCAGTAATCCATCTTCATGAGGCGCGAGCATTTCGTCCAGACAAAAACCCAAAGTTCCGTTACAGTCCTTTTAGAAACATGTCAAACGATGTATAGAATCAATCTTTAGGATGTTTTTAACATAAAACATCAATAATGTTCCAACCGGAGAATTCCTTTGTCTTCAGAAAAGCACTGGAACGAGAAGTAACTCTGTCGGGAGCGCGCATCATGAGACCAAGGCTCTCTGCCAGACCACTGACTCGAAGAGGTCTCCTGAGCCCCTCCTTTATAGTAGAATCCTCAAACCAATTTCTAAAGACCGTGGACATCTAGTGGAAGCCCTAGGAAGTGCAACCTCATCCATATCTCAATGTGTATTCGGTAGGCCAAGCTTTGAAAAACTACAAACCTCAATGTCCCACTTCCTGGTTGGATTCTTCTCAGGTTTTCGCTTGCCATGCCATATGAGTTCTGTTATACTCAGACTGTTATATTCAAACAGTTTTAGAGTGCTTTTTTTCGCGAATGGCTTGTTAAATCATCCCCTGTTTGGCGAAGTAGGCTGTGATTCGATGAGAAATTAACTTCTTATGGATCAGTGGACGCTAGTGTCCCACCTCGACAACTTCCAGGGAAAGTGCAGAGCGCCAAATTCAAATTAAATTACTATAAATATTTAACTTTCATGAAATCACAAGTGCAATACATCAAAATAAAGCTTAATTTGTTGTTAATCCAGCCACCGTGTCAGATTTCAAAAAGGCTTTACGGCGAAAGCAAACCATGCGATTCTCTGAGGACAGCGCTCAGCACACAAAACATTACAAACAGTTAGCAGCCAAGTAGATTAGTCACGAAAGTCAGAAATAGCAATAAAATGAATCACTTACCTTTGATCTTCGTATGGTTGCACTCACAATACTCCCAGTTACACAAATGTTAGTTTTGTTCGATAGTCACTCTTTATATCCAAAAACCTTCATTTTGTTGGCGCCTTTTGTTCAGTGGCTCAAATGCGGTCACAAGAGACAGACACATTACAAATAGTATCCAGAAAGTTCGTAGAAACATGTCAAACGATGTTTATAATCAATCCTCAGGTTGTTTTTAGTCTAAATAATCAATAATATTTCAACCAGACAATAGCGTCGTCAATATAAAAGAAAAACAAGAAAGGCGTGCTCTCGAGATTGCGCACCAAAAAAGTTGGGGAAATTCCACTGGCCTCTCATTGAAACGGCTCATTCTCCCTCATTTTTCAGAATAAGGCCTGACACAATGTCTAAAGAATGTTCACAGCTAGTGGAAGCCATAGGGAATGGAATCTGGGTCCTATCCCTTTAAATGGTGGATAGGCTTTCAATGGAAAAACACCCATTTCAAAATAATAGCACTTCCTGGATGGATTTTCCTCAGGTTTTCCCCTGCCATTTCAGTTCTGTTATACTCAGACTTTATTTTAACAGTTTTGGAAACTTTAATGTTTTCTATCCAAATCTACCAATTATATGCATGTCCTAGCTTCTGGTCCTGAGTAGCAGGCTTTGAGCAGGCTTTTCATCTAAAATTCCAAATGCTGCCCCCTATCCCAAAAAAGTTTAACAGGCACAGCATCGATTATATGCAACGCAGGACACGCTAGATAAACTAGTAATATCATCAACCATGTGTAGTTAACTAGTTATTATGTTAAGATTGTTTTTTACAAGATAGGTTTAATGCTAGCTAGCAACTTACCTTGACTTACCTTGCGTAACAGGTAGTCAGCCTGCCATGCAGGCTCCTCGTGGAGTGCAATGTAAGACAGGTTGTTAGAGCGTTGGACTAGTAACCGGAAGGTTGTAAAAACGAATCCCCGAGCTGACAAGATAAAAAATCTGTCGTTATGCACCTGAACAGGGCTGTTAACCCACCGTTCCTAGGCCGTCATTGAAAATAAGAATGTGTTCTTAACTGACTTGCCTAGTTAAATAAAGGTGGAAAAAAAAAATACAGATTGCTGATTGTTATGAAACCTTGAAGTCGGCCATTTCGATTAATCGGTCGACCTCTAGTTCGTTCATCAATGTTTCTGCTCGCTTGGTGTGTGTGGGGATCTGTCTTTTCATGTTGAGTAATGCTGTGGTTGATGTATTGAAGTGCTGACCTTTCTCTCAGGCCTTGTTACTAGAGGCCCATGAGGTGGAGGTGAAGCGGGAGAGAGCGGAGCTGAGAATAGAGAGACAGCTGGCTGTCAACCGAGACGATACCGCCACTGAGGTACAACATCAGTACACCCCTCCCCCCGCCGCTCAACTGTTCATCGTTTCACAATTCAGACCTGTATGTGGTCTGTCCAGCTCAATTTTGCCTGACCTTCCTCGCTGTTTCTCTGCAGGAGACAGTCTTCCAGGAGCTAGTGGAAGGGCTAGTGGAAGAGGAGGAAGATGAAGATGAGGAGGAAGAGGATGTTTCTATTCGTGGCGGCTTGCAGCAGGAGAAAAAGACAGAGAAAGAAAGGAGGCGAGAGAGAGCCGACAAGATAAAGGTACGCAAGACTACAAAGCCTTTTCCCCCCTAACGTGCCCTAGTCTTTCCCCTCCATGTGCTAGCTTAGGATCTGACCGACAGTGTCTCTCTCGCTGTGCAGTCGCAACAGAAGCAGGCAGCGAGGGTGTTCACTGACAAGAAGCAGCAGCTATTCCAGCTCCGCTCCATCCAGGCGACCCTGAAGAGGGGGGAGCAGCAGACAAGAGAGAGGGTGGCCCAGCGCAAGGCCAACCAGGAGGCAGAGAAGTCCATGCCTCGACGTCTTGGCAGACTCAGGTCAGTACCTCCACAGGGCTGCCACTGTTATCTGCTATCTTGGTTATTTATTAAAATGTTATACCTAGAGTGAGATGCAACTGATCAAGTAAATTGCATCATAGTATGAACTGTAAGTAGTCCTAGACATTTCTGTAACAATGGGCTCCAGAAGAGCCTATACCCCCATTCCAAACCAAATAATTTAGCCTTATTTCTATAGTGCTGCTTTCCCCTAAGTGTGAGTTGTCTGTGCTTCTGTTTTGTCTATTGTCTCCATACTGTCTGAACTTGTCCCCCACATATCTCCCCAGGTTCCAGGCTCAGGATCTAGAGGTCCAGCTAAGTGACGAGATTCCTGGATCCCTGCGGACACTCAAGGTTTGACTGACTATCCCACTCACATTCTACAATACAATCATACTCGGCTGACCTTTGAACCCATGTCCATGTTCACTACCGTTCAAAAGTTTGGGGTCACTTAGAAATGTCCTTGTTTTTTAAACAAAAGCCCTTTTCTTTTTTTGTCCATTAAATAACATAAAATTGATCAGAAATACAGTGTAGACATTGTTAATGTTGTAAATTATTATTGTAGCTTGAAACAGCTTTTATTTTTTAAAAGGAATATCTACATAGGCGTACAGAGGCCCATTATCAGCAACCATCACTCCTGTGTTCCAATGGCACATTGTGTTAGCTAATCCAAGTGTATCATTTTAAAAGGCTAATAGGTCATTAGAAAATCCTTTTGCAATTATGTTAACACAGCTGAAAACTGTTGGCCTGAACAGTTTGCGCTGTTCTGTGAAGGGAGTAGTACACAGCGTTGTACGAGAACTTCAGTTTCTTGGCAATTTCTCTCATGGAATAGCCTTAATTTCTCAGAACAAGAATAAACTGATGAGTTTCCGAAGAAAGGTCTTTGTTTCTGGCCATTTTGAGCCTGTATTCGAACCCACAAATGCTGATGCTCCAGATACTCAACTAGTCTGAAGAAGGCCCGTTTTATTGCTTATTTAATCAGAACAACAGTTTTCAGCTGTGCTAACGTCATTGCAAAAGTGTTTTCTAATCAATTAGCTAATCAAAGTTTCTAATTTTAAAAGGCTTACACAACGTGCCGTTGGAACAAAGGAGTGATGGTTATTGATAATGGGCCTATGTAGATATTCCATAAAACATCTGCCATTTCCAGCTACAACAGTCATTAACAATGTCTAAACTATTTCTGATCAATTTAATGTTATTTTAATGGACAAAAAATGTGCTTTTGTTTCAAAAACAAGGACATTTCAAAGTGACCGCAAACATTTGAACGATAGTGTATGTGGAACTGAAATGCTGAAAAGTTTCAGGATAGCAACGTAATTCCCTTCAATAACGTCTCACGTTGACTGACCCCTGTTTTGGCGCAAGGTCCTTCATCAGAGCACTCATCTATATGGGTTTACTAACATGTTTCCCTTCACATGTAATTATGTGTCCTGCAGCCAGAGGGCAGTGTCCTCAAGGACCGCTTCAAGAGTATGCAGAAGAGGAACATGATTGAGCCCAGAGAACGAGCCAAGTAAGTTATTCTCCCTTTAAAAACAAACAGCATCTCATGTCAGAAATATATTTGCCTATAATGGATATTGAAATGTGATGTCATATACCTAGTGTGTCCGTAACTTTCATAGTGGAACTTTCTAGATTTGTTTTTGTTTATTTCCAGAGAGTTATACGACAAAGCAGGATCAATGCGTTAGCCAGTTATCTTGCCTAAATATTGTGAAATAACTTTGTAGAAAGCTGAGCTTGAAATGGGAATGATCTGACTCAAACACATGTTTGACTTTCTTAATGAACCAGAAAATCAGTAGTTATTTTTGGTTGTTTATCAACGTCAGCTGGGTAACTGTGTTGTAGTGCACCCCCTCTGTTGGTTCAGTCAGCTTGAGCCTGACTGTGTCCAGTGATCATCCCATCCTCGCGATTACAGTATTTCCTCAGAAATGTGAAGACAGTCATGGAACTCGGGGAGCTGTTGTGTAAACAGCCTCCTGGGAACTGA
Organism: Oncorhynchus mykiss; assembly: GCF_057628025.1. Classification (NCBI taxonomy): domain Eukaryota; kingdom Metazoa; phylum Chordata; class Actinopteri; order Salmoniformes; family Salmonidae; genus Oncorhynchus; species Oncorhynchus mykiss. The sequence goes on from NC_143048.1 coordinate 13,824,940, forward strand.
GGGCAACGCGCTATGCTGCTTTCCCTCCACATCTCCTTTTGTTTTTATTATACAAGAGAATATAGTCTTGATTTGATGTGAAGCCGTTGACGTGCTTTAGAATGGACAGTGTTTGATTGTGTGCTCCGCCTCCACCCACAGGTTCAAGAGGAGACACAAGGTGAAGTATGTTGAGAAGAGGGCCTTCAGGGAGATCACCTAGAGACCAAACCAACCTATGGAACTGTTCAAGACTGACGTCACGAACAACACAGAGGCACCCACCACTGAGTGGCAGCCAGCCAGAGAGCTACTGTTTGCCCCATCAATTGTCATCAATCAACTCAGCATTTTTTTTGTCTGATGGATTTGACACCTTTTTAAATCTGTTGGAAAATGTTGAAATCCCCACAACTTGTAACATTTGCCAGGCCTTAATATTTTCACACATCTATATACAACACAAACCAGCCCAACCCAGGTAGTGTTATACAGATTCAGTCAGTTATACAGATTCAGTCTAATGCATTTTGAGGTCAAATGAGTTCATTGGCAGGATATTTAAATCATCTGGATCTGTCAACATCAGTTGAGAATGTTAGACTTCAGAAGGGTGCCCTCCTGTCTCCCTCCCAGTTGGTAATCTTGTCTTTCGCTCTCATCAAACCAAGATTAATACCCTCGTTAGAAGGGGTGGATGCCTGAGTGAATTTGCAAAGTGATTAATGACATAGTAACGTTTAAAACCACGTGTCAAGAGTTGGACTTGTGTGCGGTATGTCAGTTATCTGTTATTGTGTACAAAATCCCTTTATTTGCCATAATCTGACTTGATTTCATTAAAACAAGTTAATTATTGACATTGTTTTTACTGACTGCTATTTAAATTCCTCATTGCATTTGTGGTAACAATATAATTGTTTTGGCCAATTCAATCCCAAAATATATTGTATTTCATAGTGGGATTAAATTATTTTATTGTACTTTTGTCTACACAATTCTGTCAAAGTGGATGAAATGCAAAAAATAAATATAAATGAATTAAATAAAACTGCCTTGATTAGATAAGTATTCACCCCCTTCAGGCAATACATGTTGGAAACATCTTTGGCAGAGATTACAGCTGTGAGTCTTTTTGGGTGAGTCTCTTAAGAGCTTTCCACACCTGTGTTGTGTGATATTTGACCACTATTTTCAAAATTTTAGATCCAAATTTTTAACTCTTGGTAAGCAACTAAGGTGTAGATTTGTGTTGTAGGTGGTTGACGTGCTGAAAGGTGAATTCATCTCCCAGTGTCTCGTGTGAAGCAGTGTTCCGTCTATGGTTTTTCCTGTGCTTAGCTCCATCCTGTTTCTTTTCATCCTGAAAAACTCTCCAGTCTTTGGTATACCTGACCCGTACCATGATGCAGCCACCACCATGTTTGAAAATGAGGCAGTTACTCTGTTGAATTTGCCCCAAACATGAGGCTTTGCATTTAGGCCAAAAAGTGTATTCCTTTGCTCAGTTTTTTTAGTTGCTGTATTACTTTAGTACCTTGTTGCATACATATGCATATTCAGTATATTTTGTATTCTTTTCACTCTGTCATGTAGGTTATTATTGTGGAGTAACTGGCCTCATGGTGACATCCTTAAGCAGTTTCCTTCCTGTCCTGCAGCTCAGTTCAGAAGGACGACTGCACCTTTGATGTGTCTGGATGGTTTAACCCGTCCTACACAGCATAATTATTCACTTGACCAAGCTTAAAGAGATATTCAATATATTATTTGTTATTGTTACCCGTCTACCAATCAGTCTTTATGAGGCTGACAAACAGCTCCCTGGTCTTAGTACTTGAATCTGTGCTTGAAATGTATTGCTTGACTGAGGGCCCTTACATATGTTTGTATGGGGGAAAGGTTAGTCATTCAAACATTTTGTCAACCCCCTTTTCACACAGCGAGTCCATTTAATTTACACTACGTGACCAAGCGTACCGCTATTCCTCGGGCCTGCCAGCCAGGCACCATCCAGGGCCCACATTACCCTGCCCCTACCCACAGTGTAGTTACCCTCAACACACTGATGGCTCTGAGACTGTGCCCACAGTAAACCTTACCTATGTTATGGCCGTTGACAGCAATAGGAGTAAAAAGGCACATTTCTATTTCACAATGCAATGGACAATAATGTTCTCGTTTAATCTATTCTGTCAATGCTACCAGCCATCTTGGTGTTCATTTTGGTTCACCATGACCGTCAGTCATTTTCAGTGTTCAGATTTAGGTGTGTTTGAGAGCGATGGTTTTCATGTTTTTCTCCTATTCTCCCTCACCTCACGTGCGAGCCGTTGATGGAGCCAGATTGCCTTAGCATGAGGTAGATGACTGTGGTGCGCCGTGAGTGGAGTCGAGCGGTACACATTATGAACGCTCTCACTGTTCACCTGCATCAGTTCATTACAGTGTGTCTCACGGCTCCCCGAGCACATCGGTGTGCTGAGCCAGCAACCATCAGTCTCCTCACCTATAGTCCTATATACCGGTCTTCAAGCTGTCCTTTCTCCTATCTCAACGACACATGAATAGTGAAGGTGAGTGGGGAATACCTCATCCCCTCCCCTACCGACTGCACTGATACTGACCATAACTCACTCGTTCAGGACATGACTATGTCAAAGACCTTTCTCTTGGGAGGTGTTTCTAATCTTCACCTGAACCTCACAGTGGATGCTCCCATGAATGTGAGAGGATGGGTAACATAGTGATATGAACTGTGTACATACAGTAGCTTACAAGTCAGATCCCACGTCTGTATTCACCAGGGAGGATAAGGGTCTGGATCCTTGTGACTGCTCTCCATGAGTCCTCCCAGTCCGGCGTCTGTGCTGGTGTCCAGCTGATGATACACAGACACACTAGTATATACACCTTGTAAAGGCCTCGGGCACTCCACTCCCATTGTGATGTAATTTCCTGCTTAGAAAGGGTTATGCATGAAGAGAGAGAGAGAGAGCATCATCTGGTCTAGGTTCAAAGTCACTGCAGAATTAGACTTTTTCCACGTTTCTCCAAATGTCAAATATAGAAACTGCAAGCTGCTTCAAACGTCAAATCTCTTTGTTAAATCTTGTCTCTCTTTAATTCCAACACACACACCCACACCCACACACACACACATACGCCTTCAGTCTTGTGTGGGGTCATCTGTATGTTCGCATTCCACCAGACTTAGCAAGTGTTTGTGCATTTGAGGGTGGCCACAACAGCGAAGGTGACCATGACAGTCTTCTACATCCCCCAACACCATGCCAGTGCCAATAAACACAGTTGTCAATGTGAACGCTCTGTGTACACACAAAAGGTGAGATGAGAGGAGAGGTAGAAAAGGGGAAAGGAAGGTTGACCAGTCACGCCAGTAGGTGCGGAAAATGGAGGAAAAGCAAGGCAGGATGAGAGTGATAAAGGGAAATGGTTTGTGTGTCGGTTGTGTTGTAATTGGAGTGGAACACTGAGAGATGAGAGAGAGGAGGGGATAAACAGAGCGAAGGATGGAGGGATGTGCAGAGCGATGATTCCTCTCTCTAATCTTCTGGACACACGCACGAGCCGGGTGCCTGCAGGCAAAGAGCGAAAGAGTAAGAGAAAGAGAGTGAAAGAGAGAGAGAGAGAGAGAAAGATAAAGGGAGTGAGAGAGAGAGAGTGAGCGAGAGAGAGTAAGAGAGAGAGAGGGAGAGAAAGAGAAAGGGAGTGAGAGAGAGAGAGAGTGAGCGAGAGAGAGTAAGAGAGAGAGTGAGAGAGAGAGAGAGCGAGAGAGAGAGAGAGAGCGAGAGAGAGAGAGAGAGTGAGCGAGAAAGAGTAAGAGAGAGAGAGTGAGCGAGAGAGAGAGAGAGAAAGAGAAAGGGAGTGAGAGAGAGAGAGAGAGAGAGAGAGAAAGGGAGTGAGAGAGAGAGAGAGAAAGAGAAAGGGAGTGAGAGAGAGAGAGAGAGAGAGAGAGAGAGAGAGGGAGTGGGCAGGTGGAGAAGGTGGAGACAGAGAGTATCAAACTGTGAGGGGAAACTAGATTAAGGCAGAGAAGCAGCAGAGGGAGGGAGAAGAAGAAGAGCTATCATTCCTCTAGCACGCTGAGAGAAACCAGTGAGGAGCTTTCCTTATTCACTCTCGCTCTCTGCCAGAGTGAGAGGGGGAGAGCGAGAGAGTAAACGAGAGAGAGAGAGAGCTATACTACTCCACCGCTGACGGTGTGAACACAACGAGGAGAGAGGGAGAGGGAGAGAGAGGCAGAGAAGCACAAGACTAGCCACAGGGAAGGAGAGAGAGACAGGACGGAGGAGAGACAGAGTGGAGGGAGGGAAGAGGAGGATGAGGGAGGAGTGGAGAGAGAAGACAGACGCTGATCTTTGACTGTTGAGGACCGAGTGCGAGTGTGTGAGCGTGAAGGAGTGTGCTTGTGAGACTGGGTGCGATGGATCACTGTTCCTGCACACTGTAAGTCTCAGTGCATGGCAGGGCATTTAGAGTGTGTGAGTTTGGTTTCATTGTGTTGGGTGGTGTTTTATCAGACATAGCACAGTGGCTGAGGGATTACGACAGCTGGGGAGAGAGTGTGTCTACGTGTGTTGTGGTAGCGAGCAGGGGCAGCTGTGTGTGTGTGTTTGTCTGTGTGAAAGAAGCAGGGCAGCTGGAGACAGAGATAGGTAGAGAGGCCAGGTACACCTAGAGGGCAAGTTCACAAAGAGAGAGAGCCCACGTGAGGAGAGAACAAGTGAAAACAGGGACACCAACTCTGCCACCAGATACAGAGTTTGTATGTGTGCGTCTGCACAGCGGCATACAGAGAAGCACCCGTCCAGTCATCTCAGGTCAGCGCAGCGGGGGTCCAGGGATGTCCATCAGGCAGCTATGGGGGCCCAGTGAGCTGTAGTAGAGGACGCCCTCGGCCCCCAGTCCCACCCAGCAGCAGCGCTCTCTCTTCCCCTCCGGTGGGTAGACGCACGTGGGCCTAGGGCACCTCAAAGCCCAGAGTGAGGGCCAACAGCGGGGTTCCTGTACCCAGAGGAGTAACCACGGCCATCATGGGGGAGTGGACCATCCTGGAGCGCCTTCTGGAGGCTGCCGTCCAGCAGCATTCCACCATGATCGGAAGGTAAGCAGCATACTGATATCTAGAGCAGAGGTATTCAAATCTGAGCCTGCAGGTCCAGAGTACTGCCGATTCTGTTCTACCTGATAATTAATTGCACGCACCTGGTGTCCCAGGTCATTATCAGTCCCTGGTTAGTGGGAAAGAATGAAAATCAGCGTGGAACTGGCTTCAAAGTCCAGATTTGAATTTGCCTGATCTAGACGTTAAATTACATGACATTCAAAAGCTTTACTGTCCCATTCAATTTGTCTTTGGTTTCCATTCCGAAGGCTCAATCGCAAACACAATGGCTATGACATTAAAATAAAACAAAAATTAAATAAAACATTACATTACCATTTTAAATGGGCAGATTGATAGTCAATGTCTCTGCTGTTGGCCGCAAAGGGCACTATCCTCTATTGGTTTTGATGGGGATGATGCTAGGTATTGGATAAGGGGCTTATTGCGAGGATATTCTCTTCTGTATGGTCAGTTTGAGGCTCTCAATGGAGCTTCCCCTCTGCGTGTCATCTCTATGTGTTGCAAAAATGGTCTGATTGAGTCTGTGGCTTCCTGTCCAAAGTGGCTGATCAGAAACTGAGAGGCTTTGTTTAAATCCTGTCGACAAAGTGATGGGATGATGATGGGAGGGTGGGAATGGAGGGGGGAGAACGAGGGGGAGGAGTGATGACATTGGTCAGAGGGGCTTCAGCTGTCAGAGTTTAGAACAGCACGAGGATGCAGAGACCTTGTTTGACTTTCGTCCAGTCCATTCCTCTCACTTTCTCCTCTCTCTCTCGTTCTCTCGTTCTCTCTTTCTCACACACACACACACACACACACTCTCTCTCGCTACTTTCTCTCTCACACTTTCTCTTACTCTTTGATAGAGTGTGATGTTCTATGTGTGGTAGTCGTCAGAGAGCTTGTTTTCTCAGAGCTGCATGCAACAGGAAATGGTGTCTAGTCCTCTGCTATGGTGTCTAGTCCTCTGGGAAGTCACTACAGAAGGCTGTAGGGTTGGTTGTGTCCTCATTATGGGCAGTGTGGTCATTGGTCCTCCCTGACATCTGCATAAAGATAAATGAATGCTCCAAGACTGCAGTAGAAAGTGTTCTCATTTGGCTTGCCTATCCACATCTTCCTAATATTGAGTTGCACCTTCCCCTTTTGCCATCAGAACAGCCTCAATTCATCAGGGCAGGGACTCTACAAGGTGTCGAAAGTGTTCCACAGAGAGGCTGGTCCATTGTTGACTCCATTGCTTCCCACAGTTGTGTCAAGTTGGCTAGATGTCCTTTGGGTGGTGGACCATTCTAGATACACAATGGAAACTGTTGAGAGTGAAAAACCCAGTAGCATTGTAGTTCTTGACACAAACCGCGGCGCTTCGCACCTACTACCATACCTCATTCAAAGGCACTTACGTCTTTTGTCTTGCCCCATTCACCCTCAATGGCACACATACACAATCTGTCTCAAAGCGTAAAAATCCTTCTTTAACCTGTCTCCTCCCCTTCATCTACACTGATTGAAGTGGATTTAACAAGTGACATTAGTAAGGGATCATAGCTTTCACCTGGATTCACCTGGCCAGTCTATGTCATGGAAAGAGCAGGTGTTCCTAATGTTTTGTACACTCAGTGTACTACTTTTGAACCGAGCCCTATGGACCATAGTCGTAAGTAGGATACTATAAAGGGAATAGGGTGTCATTTGGGATGTACATGTTGTTACTGAGTAAAGATACATCTCATTCATATCTAGATTGGGAGTTAGTATATCATTATATTACATATGTGTTCTGAATTATATCACAAATGAATTGCGAGGGTCTTATGTCATTGGTTGTCCTAATGTAGTGGAGGCTTAAAAGTGAAACGAGAGAGAGAGAGAGAGGGAGAGAGAGAGAGACTAAGATAGAGAGAGAGAGAGAGAGAGAGAGAGAGAGAGAGAGAGAGGGAGAGGGAGAGGGAGAGGGAGAGGGAGAGGGAGAGGGAGAGAGAGAGAGAGAGAGAGTCTACTTCATAATACAGTACTGGGCCCAAAAGCTGGTGGTCCATAATTTGTCATACAATATTAGATACTTTGAGTGTATAAATTACATTATCAGCTATTCAGCACATTCATTATAGGGTGACACATTGTTTGAAGGGTACCTACATAAGGACTTCATAACACATTCATAACCCACACATAACACTATCATAATCAGTGTCCATTGATATGTCTATATGAATGTTCCTCTAGGACTAGCACTATAGAATTAGAGTGTAATATGTGTAGTGCCTGACCCCTGGCTGCCTGACCCCTGGCTTCCCCAGATGTGTGCTTCCATTAGGAGACAGACCAGTCAGCCTGTATCTGGTAGCAGTGCTATGAATGATCACGCCTCCCCTACTCATTCATGATCCACACTGATCATCTGAATTAGTCACCCACGCTAGAAGGAGTGAGAGCAAAGTGTTATTCACACTGTAACAGACAGAGGCAGGCGCCATTGCTTTAGTCTGCAGAGGCCGGTTACAGTCATAGAAATACAATTACTAGAACGGTAATCGCCTTTTCAAGTAATTGTTCTGATTTCCACATTCTAGTGTCTGTTCTAGTAGTTATATTTATATGGTTACAGAACCAGTGTACTCTCTCTCTCTATCTCTCTCTGGCAATTGTATTAAAGGGTAAGATGGTAATAGGAACTTCAGCAAGAGGGCTTATTGGAGTTAGAGTTAAAGCAATTGTCTGTACTGTTCTGTAGCCGACTCATTTGGTCATGTTTGCTTTTCATCCATTGCTACACTCTTAGAAGAAAATTGCTATCTAGAACCTAAAAGAGTTCATCACCTGTCCCCATAGGAGAACCCTTTGAAGAACCCTTTTTGGTTCTAGGATGTACCCTTTTGGTTCCAGGTAGAACCTTTTTGGGTTCCATGTAGAGCCCTTTCCAAAGAGTTCTACTTGAAACCCAAAAGGGTTCGACCTAGAACCAGAAAGGGTTCTCCTATAGGGAAAACTTAAGAACCCTTTGGCACCCTTTTTTCTAATATTCACTATCGTTCAGCCGCCATAAAGAGCGATGGCTCTCCATGACATGACATCTGACCTTGGTATCATCGCTGTTTAGAAACATTGTGGAAACTGGGAATCCCCCTGAGCACAAGTCTCTGATTGGTCCTTCTACTATGGTTTGGGGCTCTTCATTGGTCACTGTCTGAAGATGTGAGGAAATAAGGAAGGAAGCATCATGGCTCCCTTGTTCCCCCTGGTGATGCCACTGTGCATTCCCTCGGGACGACTCGAAAACAAACTGGCTGCTTTTCAATACAAATCACATTAATCGCATTAGTATTAACACACACAGATGTGTTTGTGTACATTTGCAGGAGAGATGCCACACTCCTTTCCCAATGCAGTGTGTGTGTGTGTGTGTGTGTGTGTGTGTGTGTGTGTGTGTGTGTGTGTGTGTGTGTGTGTGTGTGTGTGTGTGTGTGTGTGTGTGTGTGTGTGTGTGCATATGATTTATCATATTATTATAAATACAATTCCTGGCTGAGATCAGATAGTGGCTTCCTTCCATTGATATGCAGGCTGGAGAGGGAGAGAGCGTGACTGAACACTGGCCACAACCAACCTCTGATCTCGACACTGATACCCATTGTTGGAAGGAAGATCCTCAAAACAGGCAGAGATCATAATGTCTTGGCTATAACCCAGCTTCATGACTAATGAACACGTTGTACAGTTGGTGGAAAACATTGTAGACAGCAACTGACAAGGGGAGTAGGAGTTGGTAAAACATGTTGTTTTGAGTTAGATCAAATTATTATTAGATACAATTTGATTAACTTATTATTTTGAGTTGGGTTAGACTTGGATAAAGGAGTAGGAAATGGAACATGCGAGGGAACCCATGCGAGGGAACCCATGCAATGAAACCCATGCGAGGAACCCATGCGAGGGAACCCATGCGAGGGAACCCATGCGAGAAACCCATGCGAGGGAACCCATGCGAGGAACCCATGCGAGGGAACCCATGCTCCTGTCAGGTTAAACCTGATGGAAACCATGTGGTTGGACACCAATCAGTATGATATTCTTACCTGATGGATTTGTTGTAGTTACTTATTAATCATAGTAGCGCTGAAACAACCAGACCAAACTATGGCTTCCAGAAACAGGGTCTACCATACTTACTATTGGTAGAGGAGCTAGCCTCAATGGCATGGCATTCTCTGTGCCTTGCCTCAGGGCAATGTCATTGCGTATTAGACATAGCATAATATAGTACACACTGTTTGTGTGCTTTTGCTGCGTGGGCAGCTTTGGGTTAGAAGGGCAGCATATGTGTGTGAGCAAAAGATTGGGGGTCTTTGTTGTGTATGTGTGTGTGTGTGTTTGTGTGTGTGTGTGTACCATGTTCTCTTCCTGTACTGTCAGTCAGCATGGTTTCTCAGCAGGCTCTCTGAAATCAATATGCATCTGTGTCACCGATGAGGAAGGGGAAGAGGACTAGACCCCCTGTGCTCCAAACATGCACAAACACATCTACAGTGTATAGTAGACATGAATCAGTGTAGAAACACACAAACACATCTACAGTGTATGGTAGACATGAATCAGTGTATAAACACACAAACACATCTACAGTGTATGGTAGACATGAATCAGTGTATAAACACACAAACACATAGCTTATACTAAAGTACAGGTCATCTAAACACGTTTCAGTGCAGTCATTTGAGTTGGATAAACATCATTTTTTTAGTTGGATAAATATAATTTTTTGAGTTGGATAAACATACTTTTTTTTTAGTTGGATAAAGTGATTGTTTAGAGTTGGATGGACATGTTATTTTGGATAAAAATATGATTTTCCCTTTGCTGGAGCATGGCTCCATGTAGCTCCGACTTCTTTTAACCACTGATCGTTCAGTTGAATCAGTGTGAGGGCTTCCACAGGTCTGTGTTCAGCTCCGGTGAGAGTATTGGAGTCAGGGAGCTGTGAGGTAATGGCTATTTAGGGGAGAGAGCACTGAGAGAGCACATCGGTGTGTGTGTGTGTGTGTGTGTGTGTGTGTGTGTGTGTGTGTGTGTGTGTGTGTGTGTGTGTGTGTGTGTGTGTGCGCGTGCGCGCGCGCGCGCGTGCGCGTGCGTGCGTGCGTTAGAGGGCCCGTACCTTGCGGAGTCCCCCACAGGTCTATTTATTACCGTCCTCATTTCAGATACATTGGCCCCTAGAGTGTTTACAGTCTCTTCTTCCCCTTACATCAGGGGTAGGCAACTAGATCGGAGGGAATGGTCGTAGGGCTGGAAAATAATTAGAAAACGTTTTCCACTTTAAATTGACAACACCTAAGAACACCAAAAGGAGATTGTATTTGAAAATAACAATCGTTATATCTCTTACATTGAGACACGATCACATACCTCTTTTTTATTTTATTTGTGGGAATAATTGGGAACAGACTTCCTAAATTATTATTGTTTTGCTGAATTCCTGGTGATTTTACAGTCTTTAAAAATGTTTTTACCAAAAACTACACTGAACAAAAATATAAACGCAACATGTAACAATTTCAAAAGTTTTATTGAGTTACAGTTCATATGAGGAAATCAGTCAATGGAAATAAATTCACTAGGCCCTAATCTATGGATTTCACATGACTGGGAATACAGATATGCATCAATTGGTCACAGATCAGAAAACCAGTCAGTATCTGGTGTGACCACCATTTGCCTCATGCAGCGTGACACATCTCCTTTGCATAGAGTTGATCAGGCTGTTGATTGGGGCCTGTAGAATGTTGTCCCACTCCTCTTCAATGGCCGTGCAAAGTTGCTGGATTTGGTGGGAACTGGAACATGCTGTTTTACACATTGATCCAGAGCATCCCACACATGCTCAATTGGTGACATGTCTGGTGGGTATACAGGCCATGGAAGAACTGGGACATTGTCAGCTTCCAGGAATTGTGTACAGATCCTTGCGACATGGGGTACAATATCATGCTGAAACATGAGGTGATGGCGGGGGATGAATGGCACGGTTATGGGCCTCAGGATCTCGTCACGGTATCTCTGGGCACTCAAATAGCCATAGATAAAATGCAATTGGAAAGGTTCAGAGCTTTTGTGAAACATCACAGCACAGTTGAAAAATAGATGGCAAATAAAAATTTAAACTGGATGGTGTTCAGAGATAGATGGGAGGGGTTTAGGGTAGCTGAAGGATGAGATTAAAAACTCAAAAAAGAGAACTAGTGTAAAATACATTGTGTCTGTAAAATGTATATAGTATGTATAAATGTAAACTTTATTTAACTATGCAAGTCAGTTCAAAACAAATTCTTATTTACAATGACGGCCTACCCCGGCCAAATCCAGACGACGCTGGGCCCATTATGCGCCACCCTATGGGACTCCCAATCACAGCTGGTTGTGATACAGCCTAGATTTGAACCAGGGTGTCTGTAGTGACGCCTCAAGCGCTGAGATGCAGTGCCTTAGACCACTGCGACACTTGCGAAGTAGAACCCTAAGTGTTGTTGTCCATTAGTTTGGTCCAATTAGGGGAGGAGTGGTAGGGTTAGGGGAACATAATAAAGGAAAAGATATATACAAAATATATATATACAGTACAAGCCAAAAGTTTGGACACACCTACTCATTCCAGGGTTTTTCTTTATTTTTACAATTTCTACATTATAGAATAATAGTGAAGACATCAAAACTATGAAATAACACATGGAAACATGTAGTAACCCCAAAAAACGTGTTAAAAAAATCTAAACATATCTGAGATTTTTCATACAGTGCATTGCGAAAGTATTCGGCCCCCTTGAACTTTGCAACCTTTTGCCACATTTCAGGCTTCAAACATAAAGATATAAAACTGTATTTTTTTGTGAAGAATCAACAACAAGTGGGACACAATCATGAAGTGGAACGACATTTATTGGATATTTAAAACTTTTTTAACTAATCCAAAACTGAAAAATTGGGCGTGCAAAATTATTCAGCCCCTTTACTTTCAGTGCAGCAAACTCTCTCCAGAAGTTCAGTGAGGATCTCTGAATGATCCAATGTTGACCTAAATTACTAATGATGATAAATACAATCCACCTGTGTGTAATCAAGTCTCCGTATAAATGCACCTGCACTATGATAGTCTCAGAGGTCCGTTAAAAGCGCAGAGAGCATCATGAAGAATAAGGAACACACCAGGCAGGTCCGAGATACTGTTGTGAAGAAGTTTAAAGCCGGATTTGGATACAAAAATATTTCCCAAGCTTTAAACATCCCAAGGAGCACTGTGCAAGCGATAATATTGAAATGGAAGGAGTATCAGACCACTGCAAACCTACCAAGACCTGGCCGTCCCTCTAAACTTTCAGCTCATACAAGGAGAAGACTGATCAGAGATGCAGCCAAGAGGCCCATGATCACTCTGGATGAACTGCAGAGATCTACAGCTGAGGTGGGAGACTCTGTCCATAGGACAACAATCAGTCGTATATTGCACAAATCTGGCCTTTATGGAAGAGTGGCAAGAAGAAAGCCATTTCTTAAAGATATCCATAAAAAGTGTCATTTAAAGTTTGCCACAAGCCACCTGGGAGACACAACAAACATGTGGAAGAAGGTGCTCTGGTCAGATGAAACCAAAATTGAACTTTTTGGCAACAATGCAAAACGTTATGTTTGGCGTAAAAGCAACACAGCTCATCACCCTGAACACACCATCCCCACTGTCAAACGTGGTGGTGGCAGCATCATGGTTTGGGCCTGCTTTTCTTCAGCAGGGACAGGGAAGATGGTTAAAATTGATGGGAAGATGGGTGGAGCCAAATACAGGACCATTCTGGAAGAAAACCTGATGGAGTCTGCAAAAGACCTGAGACTGGGATGGAGATTTGTCTTCCAACAAGACAATGATCCAAAACATAAAGCAAAATCTACAATGGAATGGTTCAAAAATAAACATATCCAGGTGTTAGAATGGCCAAGTCAAAGTCCAGACCTGAATCCAATCGAGAATCTGTGGAAAGAACTGAAAACTGCTGTTCACAAATGCTCTCCATCCAACCTCACTGAGCTCGAGCTGTTTTGCAAGGAGGAATGGGAAAAAATGTCAGTCTCTCGATGTGCAAAACTGATAGAGACATACCCCAAGCGACTTACAGCTGTAATCGCAGCAAAAGGTGGCGCTACAAAGTATTAACTTAAGGGGGCTGAATAATTTTGCACGCCCAATTTTTCAGTTTTTGATTTGTTAAAAAAGTTTGAAATATCCAATAAATGTCGTTCCACTTCATGATTGTGTCCCACTTGTTGTTGATTCTTCACAAAAAAATACAGTTTTATATCTTTATGTTTGAAGCCTGAAATGTGGTAAAAGGTCGCAAAGTTCAAGGGGGCCGAATACTTTCGCAATGCACTGTAGTAGCCACCATTTGCATTGATGACAGCTTTGCAAACTCTTGGCATTCTCTCAACCAGCTGCATGAAGTAGTCACCTAGAATGCATTTCAATTAACAGGTGTGCCTTGTTAAAAGTTCATATGTGGAATTTCTTTCCTTCTTAATGCGTTTGAGCCAATCAGTTGTGTTGTGACAAGGTAGGGGTGGTATACAGAAGATAGTCCTATCTGGTAAAAGACCAAGTCCATATCGTGGCAAGAATAGCTCAAATAAGCAAAGAAAAATGACAGTCCATCAGTACTTTAAGATATGAAGTCAGTCAATTCTGAATACGTCAAGAACTTTGAAAGTTTCTTCAAGTGCAGTCGCAAAAACCATCAAGCGCTATGATGAAACTGGCTCTCATGAGTACCGCCACAGGAAAGGAAGACCCATAGTTACCTCTACTATTCAAGACACACTTAACCTGCATGGCTCCCACAGAATTCTGCAGCGATATGCCATTGGATCTGGATTGCACTTGGGACTATCATTTGTTTTTCAACAGAACAATGACCCAAAACACACCTCACACCTCAACCCAATTGTGAGGGTTTGGGATGAGTCGTACCGCAGAGTGAAGGAAACGCAGCCAACAAGTGCTCAGCATATGTGGGAACTCGTTCAAGACTGTTGGAAAAGCATTCCTCATGAAGCTGGTTGAGAGAATTCCAATATGGTGCAAAGCTGTCATCAAGGAAAAGGGTGGCTGCTTTGAAGAATCTAAAATGTGTTTAACACTTTTTTGGTTACTACATAATTCCATATGTGTTATTTCATAGTTTTGATGTCTTCATTATTATTCTACAATGTAGAAAATTGTAAAATAAAGAAAAACCCTTGAATGACTAGGTGTGTCCAAACTTTTGACTAGTACTGTATGTATATGTACATACTTACAATAAAAGATATATGGGATTGGAAATTATGCAGACAATTACATTGATGGAAGCTAAAATCTATCTGCAATATTAAATCTGATTCTGTTCATTGTCCGTAGTTTATGCCTGCCCATACCATAAGCCCACCGCCACCATGCCATCTGCCCGGTACAGTTGAATCCGGGATTCACCCGTGCAGAGCCAACTTCTCCAGCGTGCCAATCCCACCCTCTTTTCACTCTTTCCTCCCAAAACCCAATCCTCCTCTCACACGTTTCATCTTTTCTTTCTGTTATTCCCGAACTTACAATCCTTTAATGCTAATCTTCCTGTCATCACTGTTAAAGTCATACAGATAAACCCTTGTCTTATGTGTACGAGTGTGTGGATGCGTGTTTGGATAAACCATGTCACTGTGAAAAGGTGTAAGATCTCCTATACACAAGTGTTACATTCTGAGTGTTTTTCTCTCAATGGGGGTCTGTCTGACTGGCTGTATCCAGATGTCCTGGTGAAACACCACAACAAGGTCACCAAGATTAGAAGAGGTTGAGCCAGACACTTAATGAGTAGTGACAGGAGCAAGATGGCGTTCTGAACACAGCAATGTAGATCACCTCAAGATAAAAACGCAATATTCAATATCGGTAAGTTAGACTAAATATTAGCACTTCACAATCTGGTGGGTAAAAACCTTCAATCTGGATAACAACGCAAAACAAATCTTAAGACTAGAGAAATGTATTGACAAATATTAGCAAAACAAGCAACACCCAAACATGACGGAGAGTAAGACAGGGGAACCTATCTCAACATGACGGAGAGTAAGACAGGGGAACCTATCTCAACATGACGGAGAGTAAGACAGGGGAACCTATCTCAACATGACGGAGAGTAAGACAGGGGAACCTATCTCAACATGACGGAGAGTAAGACAGGGGAACCTATCTCAACATGACGGAGAGTAAGACAGGGGAACCTATCTCAACATGACGGAGAGTAAGACAGGGGAACCTATCATAACATGACAGAGAGTAAGACAGGGGAACCTATCTCAACATGACGGAGAGTAAGACAGGGGAACCTATCTCAACATGACGGAGAGTAAGACAGGGGAACCTATCTCAACATGACGGAGAGTAAGACAGGGGAACCTATCTCAACATGACGGAGAGTAAGACAGGGGAACCTATCTCAACATGACGGAGAGTAAGACAGGGGAACCTATCTCAACATGACGGAGAGTAAGACAGGGGAACCTATCTCAACATGACGGAGAGTAAGACAGGGGAACCTATCTCAACATGACGGAGAGTAAGACAGGGGAACCTATCTCAACATGACGGAGAGTAAGACAGGGGAACCTATCTCAACATGACGGAGAGTAAGACAGGGGAACCTATCTCAACATGACGGAGAGTAAGACAGGGGAACCTATCTCAACATGACGGAGAGTAAGACAGGGGAACCTATCTCAACATGACGGAGAGTAAGACAGGGGAACCTATCTCAACATGACGGAGAGTAAGACAGGGGAACCTATCTCAACATGACAGAGAGTAAGACAGGGGAACCTATCATAACATGACAGAGAGTAAGACAGGGGAACCTATCTCAACATGACGGAGAGTAAGACAGGGGAACCTATCTCAACATGACGGAGAGTAAGACAGGGGAACCTATCTCAACATGACGGAGAGTAAGACAGGGGAACCTATCTCAACATGACGGAGAGTAAGACAGGGGAACCTATCTCAACATGACGGAGAGTAAGACAGGGGAACCTATCATAACATGACAGAGAGTAAGACAGGGGAACCTATCTCAACATGACGGAGAGTAAGACAGGGGAACCTATCTCAACATGACGGAGAGTAAGACAGGGGAACCTATCTCAACATGACGGAGAGTAAGACAGGGGAACCTATCTCAACATGACGGAGAGTAAGACAGGGGAACCTATCTCAACATGACGGAGAGTAAGACAGGGGAACCTATCTCAACATGACGGAGAGTAAGACAGGGGAACCTATCTCAACATGACGGAGAGTAAGACAGGGGAACCTATCTCAACATGACGGAGAGTAAGACAGGGGAACCTATCTCAACATGACAGAGAGTAAGACAGGGGAACCTATCTCAACATGACGGAGAGTAAGACAGGGGAACCTATCTCAACATGACGGAGAGTAAGACAGGGGAACCTATCTCAACATGACAGAGAGTAAGACAGGGGAACCTATCATAACATGACAGAGAGTAAGACAGGGGAACCTATCTCAACATGACGGAGAGTAAGACAGGGGAACCTATCATAACATGACAGAGAGTAAGACAGGGGAACCTATCTCAACATGACGGAGAGTAAGACAGGGGAACCTATCTCAACATGACGGAGAGTAAGACAGGGGAACCTATCTCAACATGACAGAGAGTAAGACAGGGGAACCTATCTCAACATGACGGAGAGTAAGACAGGGGAACCTATCTCAACATGACGGAGAGTAAGACAGGGGAACCTATCTCAACATGACGGAGAGTAAGACAGGGGAACCTATCTCAACATGACGGAGAGTAAGACAGGGGAACCTATCTCAACATGACAGAGAGTAAGACAGGGGAACCTATCTCAAGACGAAAACGTGACTCTTCTACAGACACAGACGATTTAATCTTTTCACCACCGGGAAAGGTAAAGGTCGAAACCAATCTGTTAAAATCAATAAATGACAAACTGGGTATACTTGAACTAGTCAGTAAGGATATAAAAGAGTTGAAGGCGATCCTCGGGATGAGTGACAAAAAGCTGCGACATTGGAGAAAGACACAAACAAGCTAAAAGGTTCAGTCAATAAGATTGCAACCGAAGTTAATGAACTTTAAAAGGAGAACATCGTTCTAAGAGAAGCCTTACTTGACATACAGACTAGATCCATGAGAGATAATTTGGTACTTAGAGGTATCCAAGGGAAAGAATGAGAAGTTCCTAAATGTGTAGTTAGAGAGTTCCTCCTTACAGCGCTTCAGATCCGACACGAAGCTATTGACAAAATCCAACTCAAACATGTACACCACTTCGAGCAGAGGTATGAACGGCAAATCGTTGCCAAATTTGCTTTCTTTGAAGATAAAATAATGGTTAAAAGCCTGGTTAAATGACTTGCTGGCACGAAAATAGGCATGAATGATCAGTTCCCGAAGGAAATTGCAGAACGGCGCAAAGTTCTGTGTCCAATTTTCAAGGAAAATAGATTGAAAGGGAAACGCTTAGCTCTGCAAACTGTATATTGTTAATCAATTGTTCAGAGACACAAAGACTACTCCATGGCTATTCTCCATGGCTATCTTGTTATGTTCATACAAATATTTACACATGTTAAGTTTGCTGAAAATAAACACAGTTGACAGTGAGAGTACGTTTCTTTTTTTTGCTGAGTTTAGCTTTTCTATCTATCTTCAAATATAACTAATTGGAACACAAAAGCACTAATTCAACATGGTGGAGATAAAAAACACAGCAGACAGAAGGCGCAGTATGTGGGTATGTGTGGATGTATTGAGATGGATGGTGTGGTGTGTGTTTTTTGGTGTTTGGGTAAAGTGTGGCGTTAAGTGACAGGGAAAGGAAATGGTTGCATATCCCAGAACCAATGTATGTCTGTGAGCAGGGGTTGCGAGAGAGCTTTCAATTTTGTGCAGATGAGGGATATACATTTTATAATGAATTATACATCTAATGTATTTATTGTCCTATCATGTGGAGCTACATTTTTTAAGTAAATGTTAATTTATTTATTTATTTATGGTCCTATATTGAGGGAATGGTCCACAACCCTATACCCTAGACACCCACCTGAATGACCCAGATACTAAGGAGAAGTTCCTATTTGTTTTATGGGCCTGCTGTAAGCGGCCTGTATGCAACCTAAATGCGGTCAATGCGTCCCCTCGTGATTTAGAGCCAGTCTGGCAGGTTGGTCCTGCAAAGCCAGAGCCCCCTGATGGGAGAGCATAACATAAAAGGAAATTGTTAAAGATGCTAAAGAGAACCCTGACGACCTTGTACCTATCCGGTGGGGTGCCCCCACCCAGGCAGCGGCAGTGCTGGCAACACTAGCTGCAGTAACCCATGGCGAGGGGGTCACACTCGGACATTCAGAGAGGGGGCATATTATTGGGGCCATGGTGGCACAAAATCAAAGGTCTGACTGCATGGAGATGTTTGGGAATATGGTCACTACGGGGGACCATGTTGTGGGTGTTACATGGGAAAGGGGTATATCTGACCTCCATCACCTAGGACGTGACAATGGTTAATCAAATCTACCCATTTCTGCCTTTTTTTTGGCTCAGTCTTGCAGGCCTTCTCATACAGCTGCGACTGTATATGCATTCGTAAATCAAGACCTTTCTTGAATTGGGCTCTGGGGTGGTGCAACTGTTGAGAATCTGAGTCTATGGTTGTTGTGGGGGAAAGGGGTTGAGTGTGTGTGTGTGTGTGTGTGTGTGTGTGTGTGTGTGTGTGTGTGTGTGTGTGTGTGTGTGTGTGTGTGTGTGTGTGTGTGTGTATATATATATATATCCCACAACTGTTGCGAGGGAGTAAAAGATGTTAGGGACAATATAGGATGAATCACAATAATTGTTCGAGTGAGGGTGATGGAAATGCATTTGGCGGTTGATCTGCTTCTGTTCTGTGGGTGGCACTGTGTGCTCTTTTCGAAGGATGGGTCACGGTCTCTCCGGAGCCATGGGATCTGGGGGGTTGGGGGTGGTCTGTCGGGCATTGGGATGACAACCCAACTTGGGATGAGGAGGGATTTTAGCAGGTGGAATAGTGGGGACCAATTGGAGGTTTACTTAGTAGCAATGCAAATATCATGGCACAGCTATATAGAAACTCAATCATCATGTTACTTTTTAATGGTGAGTTTACAAACATATGATGATAAATAGAATTGAAACTTGTGTCTCATTATGGTAATTGGTGAAATAAGTATAGCCAGTTATAATTGTAATGGCTTAGCAGATAAGAAAAGTAATGAACACGATGGGAGACAGAGAGCTGGTTACAGCGCCGGGGCGCAGCAGGTGTTTAGTTGTAAAGGACAACAGGAGGAGGCAGGTAACTGGGTCCAGGGGCAGGCAGAAGGTCATACACAGGGGGTCCAAAAAGGCAACAGTACAGGCAGGGAAAAGGCTAGTAATGACGTCCGGGAGATCAGGCAAGAGGTTGATAGCAGGAAATCCGACAGGCTAAGGTACAGGCAGGGAATAAGCATCATTAGTGAGGCAGGCAAAACTATCATACACAGGACGATTAAATTACAAGCAACCCAGCACTCTAAATACAAGTGTGTCACAAAACAAACAATACCTCACAGTGATGGGGTGCAAAGAACTGAACTAAATAGTGTGTGATAATGACATACAGGTGTGTGAACAGGTGATCAGAATTCAGGTGATTGGGATCTGGAGAGTGAGCTGCGTTCAGGGGATCTAGGTGAGTGTGAGTTGGAAGCAGACGTTACAAAAAGACGATCAGTATTTACCTGGTTAAAAGAAAAGGAATCTAATGTCTATTGTTTACAGGAAACTCATTCAACAATTTTAGATGAAGTTTGTGGAAAAAGAACTGGGGGGGGCGAAATATATTTCTCCCACGGGCAAAGAAATGCAAAAGGGGTAATGATATTAATTAACAGTAATTTTGATCCAAATGTGCAAATTGTCCAAACAGATCCTCAAGGTAGATGGATGATTTTAAATATGTTATTGGACCATAAACAGATTTGGCTCATTAATATATACTGTCCAAATAATGATGATCCAAGCTTCTTTGAAAATATATTTAAAAATATATAAACTCTACAAGCAACACTATACTCTATTATTATGGTGGGAGATTTTAATATGGTTTTAAATACCTACATGGACCGTAAAGGAAATCACACTTCAAACTATCACCCTCAGGCACTTAAGGAAATCATGAATGTCAATGATATATTGGAATTAGTGGATATATGGAGGTTTAAATATCCTGACCTAGTGAGATATACATGGCGGAGGTTTAATCAGGCTAGTCGTCTTGACTACTCTCTTATGTCATTCTCTCTGGCACCAAAAGTTTAAAAAGTGTTGATGGGGGACAGAATGCGGTCAGACCATTACATAATTGGCATATATATTACTCTTACATGCTTACGTGCTTCTACATCTGCATTGCTTGCTGTTTGGGATTTTAGGCTGGGTTTCTGTATAGCACTTTGTGACATCGGCTGATGAAAAAATGGCTTTAGAAATAAATGTGATTCTTACGGAATTTCCACGTAGGCGAGGATATTGGAAATTGTATTTCTGACATAACATAGGTACAGAAGATCCCCATATTGTATGGGACACTTTTAAATGTGCCTTTAGAAGTCATGCAATTCAGTACTCATCTCTAAAACAAAAGCAATTTAGGTTAAAAGAGTCCAAATCAACAAAGGAAATTGAAGGACTAACAGTACAGTTAGATAGCAATAAAAACTGTGCCATAGACACACAGAATAAGTTAGAGAAAAAACAAAAAGAAATGGAGGAACTTATTCAAGGAAGATCCAGTGTAATATATTATAAAAATAAAGCAAACTGGATGGAATATGAGAAAAAATGCACAATTTTTTTTCAATCTTCAGCATAGAAATGCTACCAAATATGTTGTATTGAAACTTGTTACAAATGATGGAGTCACTCACGATTCACCGAACGATATTTTGAAAGAGAAAGTAGAGTACTTTAAGAATATGTTTTCGTTTCAGTCTCCTCCATCTTCGCTAATCGAAGCTAATTGTACATTAGATGTATATATTTACCAACAGATAGATGAGAAGAGGTTTGTAGCTGCAGCACTCTACTTTTTACTGTCCCAAACAGCTGGGTAAACAATCAACAGACCATTAGGAATATTAAGAGAGAGAGAGAGGAGAGAGAGGAGAGAGGAGAGAGGAGAGAGAGGAGAGAGAGAGAAAGTGAAAGAGGGATGGAGAAAAAGAGTGGAAAAAGAGGGTTAAGAAAGATTATTCAGGCCGACAGAGGAGAGGTCAGTGAATCTGGCTGTTGAGAGGCTGGGCTGTTAACGAGGGTTCAGTCCATGAGTCAGCACTTATGACTAACATGGGTTTATAAATGACCGTAAGACTGACCTTAAATGACCGTAAGACTGACCTTAAATGACCGTAAGACTGACCTTAAATGACCGTAAAACTCAAAGAGAAAGACTAGAATAGACACAGTGTCCCAGACCACTCTTAGGCCACTCAATTATTATCTTACAATCTTAACCCATGTCAACACCTCAAACAGTCATGGAGCCATAGATTCAGCCTTCTCAAAGAGCCATACCATGGTTTGTCAAAGATTAAGTAAAGGCCTCGTCGTATAGGCCTCACACCAGCATTGGGCTCTCAACAACAACAGAACATTGAGCTTTCATTATCTGACGTAGCAAGACGCATATGAAAGGTTGTATCAGTTTGTTAGGAGCCTTTTCCCTTTGTTCTAAGCTTCCATAGACTCATAATGAGATCCACTGACTGTACAAAGGCACCAGCGCTCTCGCTCTAACTGTGAGAGTTAGATGGATCAAGTGCCTGTGGGTATTGATTTGCACCTGGTGCAGATCATATCTATCCCATACATCTCTGACACATTGTCTTATACCACCTCTCTCAATGCTTTTCTACAGTGACGTATGGTGCTTGCGCTCTCTCTCTCGCTCTCTCTCTCTCTCTCTGAACAGAACCTGCATCCTATCATTCTGCTGCAATGTTTGGGCTATAGGCATGATAAGGGCATGGGGAGATATGGCATTGGTGTGTGTGTGTATCTGTGTTTGTCCACTGTGTCCAACATTGTCCCTCAGGGCTGGCAGCAGCAGCTGCTGTGTTTGGTTGAGTATAAGTGATAGGAGCGGATGAGCGAGCCAGACAGCTCACTCAAACACACACACAAACACACACAAATATATACTTAATCACGCACGCACACACCAGTGAAACACCTTACACAGACCAATAAGCGACATGCGCCATGCTCCCTCCAACACAAATAGACAAACATAAACAGACACTTGTGATACAGATCCTCGTCTGACTCACAAGTTCATACCCCAACACACACACAGACATACAGCCAGATGGCCAAACATACATACACAAGGGTGAGCAAATTGAGGTGCGGATGCTATATTTACTCTCACACTCTCAGGCAAATGTTTCCACTGCCAAAACTGAGTAAGCCACACACTGTTAGCAGCCAAACATGAATAACCACATGCTAAATGTGACAACGACTTCACACTCCACCTATCACATTCACTTATCTTTCATTAAGTATTCAGCATTCAACTCACCATGCTGCAGAGAGAGAGTGAGACAGAGAGAGAGTGAGACAGAGAGAGAGTGAGACAGAGAGAGAGAGTGAGACAGAGAGAGGCCATTTGACTGGCAATAATATACTGAATTGATCTCCACTCTTTCCAAGCAAATTGTGTTACAAACACTTGGGATGTGTATTGTACATGCACACGCATACGTGCGCACATGCACAACCTCTCACTCGCACTCTCTCACACTCTCTCTCTCTCTCTCTCTCTCTCTCTCTCTCACACACACACACACACACACACACTAGGAGAGAGCAGTAGTTTAATGTGTCTGATCTCCTTAGGCCTCAGATGGGGAATAGAGACAGATCGGAGCATCACACCTTAGTGAAAGCTGAGTCTGATAAATTATACAATCACTCTAGAGCAGTGGCCATCCCAAGTTTACTTAGAGCAGTGGCCATCCCAAGTTTACTTAGAGCAGTGGCCATCCCAAGTTTACTTAGAGCAGTGGCCATCCCAAGTTTACTTAGAGCAGTGGCCATCCCAAGTTTACTTAGAGCAGTGGCCATCCCAAGTTTACTTAGAGCAGTGGCCATCCCAAGTTTACTTAGAGCAGTGGCCATCCCAAGTTTACTTAGAGCAGTGGTTCACAACCTTTATGGGTTATTATACCACCAACTGATTGTTGCTCTGCCCTGAGTACCCCCTCATGTGCATTTTACCAGTAACCCTGTGGACTCCTGAGTCTTTTCAAGTACCCACTGTGGATAGGCCAAGGTCCTAGTACCCCTGGTTGGGAAGCCCTGCTCTAGAACCAGTGGTTCCCAGTGGTTCTCAATTTTGTCCCGCCCATTGAATATAGTTGCGGAGAGTCCCTGTAATCCTTGATTCAGATCATTCAGGCGAGAAAAAACATCACCCAGATAGGCCAGTCATGTGAGAAACCCTTCATCATGCAAGCGGTCAGACACGTGAAAATGATGGTCAGTAAAGAAAACTTTAAGCTCGTCTCTCAAATAAAAAAAACGTGTCAATACTTTTTCCCTTGATAACCAAAAGTGTTAAATGGTTGCTGCCCGTACCATTGCATTGTGCAGAAAATACACGAGAGTTCAGGGGCATTGCTTTAACAAAGTTAACCATTTTCACTGTAGTGTCCAAAATATCTTTCAAGCTGTCAGGCATTCCCTTGGCAGCTAGAGCCTCTCGGTGGATGCTGCAGTGTACCCAAGTAGCGTCGGGAGCAACTGCTCGCATGCGCGTTACCACTCCACTATGTCTCCCTGTCATGGCTTTTGTGCCATCAGTACAGATACCAACATGAGCAGCAGCTACGTTTGGCTACATAGTTGAATTCCCGCGAGAGAGTAACGGTAAATGATAAGTGATTGGATGTTAATTATTTGACTAAGCTACCTGTATTTGACATTATGTTGTTATTTCGCTGGACACTAGATTATTTTGTTTTATTTTTGGCAGTGAAACGAAGCTACTAAATGTATAGACCTGTTGGAAAATATAAATGGACTGTTTGAAAATGTTGAGAAAAAAAAAAGTAAAAAAAATAATAAATATTTAGATTTTATTAAAAGAAAATGTGAATCACATTTTTATTTGGCGTACCCCGGACGGCACTGCGTACCCCGGACGGCACTGCGTACCCCCGACGGCACTGCGTACCCCGGACGGCACTGCGTACCCCCGACGGCACTGCGTACCCCGGACGGCACTGCGTACCCCGGACGGCACTGCGTACCCCCGACGGCACTGCGTACCCCGGACGGCACTGCGTACCCCCGACGGCACTGCGTACCCCGGACGGCACTGCGTACCCCGGACGGCACTGCGTACCCCCGACGGCACTGCGTACCCCCGACGGCACTGCGTACCCCGGACGGCATTGCGTACCCCCGACGGCATTGCGTACCCCAGTTTGGGAATTCCTGCTCTAGAGAATACTGTGGTGGAGGAGATTGGTTTTGCAAAGCAACACTAACACAAACATAAATACATATAATCCCCCCACACAAACACACGCACACATTCCAACCTATAAACTGGTAAACACACAACCTTCACCCAAAATGTAGATGTTTATCAAACTCAAATGAACAACTAGCAATTTGTTATTACTTACATTGATTCACTAACTGTACACATCAATCGTGATGGGAAATGTCTTGTGAATCAGAACGTCTGGGTCCTTGCATACTTCTCAGTACTGCACGTTTGGAATAGATTTAGAATACTTCTCAGTACTGCACGTTTGGAATAGATTTAGAATACTTCTCAGTACTGCACATGTTTAGAATAGATTTAGAATACTTCTCAGTACTGCACGTTTAGAATAGATTTAGAATACTTCTCAGTACTGCACATGTTTAGAATAGATTTAGAATACTTCTCAGTACTGCACATGTTTAGAATAGATTTAGAATACTTCTCAGTACTGCACATGTTTAAAATAGATTTAGAATACTTCTCAGTACTGCACATGTTTAGAATACATTTAGGAGCGATAGAGGAGTGTGTGTGGCTGGGAGTCAGTGAAGAATGCTTCCAACATGTGTGACTGAGAGTGATTTGGGTTTTGGCCTTGGCAGGGGCCACACTCGCAGGCCCTGGATTGTCCAAAACAGAAGATTAAATGTGGATTACAGCCGTGCTCCCATCCCGATCTCTGACTGCTGCTCTTTTCCTAACTCACACCTCATGACCTTCCCAAACCCAGCGCTCGGCTCTGATGGCTATGTTGCCAGCCCTATTGCACACCTATACTGTTATCAGTTGATTACTGTGGAGTGGAGGTCTCTGTGGTGCTGTGAAGGACTGCTGTGAGGCTGCGAGTGGACTTGGAGCTACTCAAGTGGTAAATAGGGATTAATCACTGCTGTGCTGTGTGTAATTAAATCACCAGCTCAAGTCACTCTTGTTTGTGTCCAACGAGAGAGGACACCAGTGTGCCACGGCCCCCAGTCTGTCTCTCAGTGCTGATCAGCTGCACTGGGATATTGAGGAGGAGATTGTGGATATTGTGAGTGTGGGGCGAGGACTTGATGAGAAGTGGATGAGGATGAGTGGGTACTGTCTCACGTCAGAGGTCTACGGATGAGATTTACATCCGTATGGCTCTGACTTTAGACCGAGAGACACACAAAAAACACAGACAGGATCATTCTCTTCTCTCCACCAGCACACACATATAGTATTGGCTCTATATCTCTCTCAAACACGCCAAACTACACCAAAACCCACACCCAGTGACACTCACACTCTCACACGCACACACACACACACACACACACACACTTAACACTGAGGAGTGTGTTCCGGTCTTGAGGGCTATCCTGGACCTCCTCCATCTCTGTCACATTCCAGTCAGTGACAGAAGGAGCAGAGGGCCTCCGCTCCCCTGGCAACAGAGTGCCATCCACACACAAGCTTTACAAAGATGATTGTGTCTATACTGTCTGACATTCCTGTGTTCTTCCCGTGCTCTCTAAAGTTGATGGATGATTTTCAGGCTCCATCTCAGGGTGAACTCTATATCACTACTGTCTAAATATTTTTGCATCATGCATTTTGAGTGTATGCTTCACTGGGTATGTGTCTGTGTTGGTGGGGATGTTTTAAATACAGTATGTATGTGTGTGTGCCAGTATATACAGTATTTATGGTTGCGTGTGAGATGCTGTCAAATAACCTGGATTGAAGGTTGCAGCCCCCCCCCCCCCCCCCCCCCCACTCTCTCTCTCTCTCTCTCTCTCTCACTCTCGCTTTCTCAATTGTTTTAGTTCTCCTCCATGTCTGGAGTCTCATCCTGCTGGGATTAAGCTGTTGTCCTGACGCACAACCAGTGTGTGGACGTGTGTGTGCGCGTGTGTGGACGTGTGTGAGCGGCAGAGGAAATAGGCCCAGGATTCTCTGGGAAGAGTCGATACAGTATTAGCTAAACAGCGAAGATTCTGACCCTACCTGAAGCAAGACGTAGCTGTGGGCTATATGCCAAATGGCCTGCAGTCAAGTCAACCAGGTCCTATTGATGATAAACCTTGGCAGCCTGTCACAAGACAGGCATGAGGAAACCAGGGAGATGCTTTATAGAGAGAGTTAAAGGGATGAGGCCAGGTAAAGCCGCAGCAGAAGCCCAGACAACGGGGGAAAGAGGGAGCCCTTTAAGAGGATTACACAGCAGTATCACATGGGGAACATTGAAATCATGGGGCAAACAAGCCAGCTTTGACTCATCACAGCTTCTTGTGTATGGGTGGCTTCTTCAGCCATCACCTAATGAAAAGGACTTCTCTAGTGTCTGTTATATTTAAGCAGTAAGGCCCGAAGAGGTGTGGTATATGGCCAATATACCACGGCTAAGGGCTGTTCTTAGGCACGACTGTCAGCCAATCAGCATTCAGGGCTCGAACCACCCAGTTTATATATATCAATCGTGTTTGTGGTTATCAATAAGAGTCTATCATAGATCAACCATGTCTGCAACAGTCTATACAACAGGTTCTCTCTCCTGGGTGTAGAATGATTTTTTCATCTGGCTTCCATCCATAGATGACAGCAGACAGTTCCAGCCTGCTTTGGTAGCATTGTTATTGCTGGTGTTTCTTCTCAGCTTCCTGGGTAGTCAAGCTGCCTGTAGTCTTCACTACAGCTGGTCCTCAGCTCGAATCAGAGCTCACGAGCACACCGTTCCTTGTTCTGCCCATCGGTTGTTGCCATGGTAACTGTCGGAGGAAGGAGGGGAGGGGAGGGAGGGAGGGTAGGGGGGATGTAGGGGGTTTGTGGGTAAAGGCACCAGGGAACCCCACCCCCCCTCCTGACTTACCCCCTTTCCCCAATCAACATATTATCTCCAGGGGTTACAGAAAGAAACACTGTAGAATTGGTCAAACTTAAGTCAAACTTAAGGAAGAGCGACTTTAATGAACGTACAGTATAAAAGGGGCTGTTCTTCCTCCACAACAACAACAACAATACAGTAGCATCACTTCAAATGGCATCTCTGTTGGTTGTTTAGCAAGCTGCTCAGTTGTCTGTGTGCGGACGGTTGTGACAACCCTTCCCTCCGAGAAATAACTTATCATTTCACATGTTGGTGCACACTGATCACTGTAGATACAAATAGTACTTCAAATAGTACTTCAAACAAATAAACCTGGCTTTTGTCATTAGCTGTTGAGAGAGAAACCATGATAAAATAAGAATAAGCTTTTTGGGTTCTGGGCATAATGTTTTTACATAGTCACTGGGCATTGTATGAAAGCACAGACAGGGTGTTCATTTAACAACCAGATGCAGGCTGTTGAGGGGGGAGGACACGATGACAAGAGGCTGGGGGGCAAGGCCAGCAGAGCCACACACAGGCGCTTTTGGACATTTTCACAAGATTCACAAAGGAGATTTTGTTTTAACGTTTAACAGGTTCTTCCGACAATGGAAGCAAAAATGCTTCACCAAAAAAAACACACAAAAAAATAGAAATGGTCTCTATTTGGAGCTTATTCTGTTGCAATGCCAGGCAGAGATAGGGAGGGAAAGAGGGCGAGGGAGGGAGGGACAGAGAGGGGGGTTAGGGAGGGAGATGGTAGGGCGCAGGAGCACAAGGAATGGAAAGACAAGGAGAAAAGACAGAACGAGAGCTAGTGAAGGAGGAAGAGGAGAAGGAGCAGGTGGGGGCTGTGGGCATGGATCATCTGAAGCTATTTGATGGCATTAAACAAACTACTAGGCCTAATGCAAGAATCCTCCATTGGCCCTGGAGCAGATTAAGGTTGTTGGTTTGCGTGTGGAAGCCATTATATAATTCATTCTCCCGGATGAGATTTTGTTCCCTCATCCCTTTTTTTTAACCGCTTTGGCAGTTTTTTTTATTCATCTAAATCTCTGTCCGCTACATTTTTGGGTGCCTTTTTTTATCCCCGTCTGTAACTAATTCCACAGTAATTTGATGTTTTCCCTCTGTACCTAATCATTTTTCACAGCCTTTGACTGATACAGTGCGCTAGCTGGCACAATGCTATAGAACTGCTATAGTGGATACCGTGTCCTAAACTCCTTAATGGAGTCACTACAAGGGCAACAGCATTACTTATTCTACTGCAATTCCATCCAGATTACAGGTGGGCGGATTGGGAGCATGTATTTCAATTTTTTCCTTTTCCTTTATTCCAGGCTTACATGTTTTTTTTTTACCTCTGCAGTCTCTGTCTATTATGAGAAATAGACCTACATGTGAATAGTGGCTGACTTTGGGTCAGATTAAATATGACCTCTGAAACCACAGCTGTGGCATGTGCAGGCCAGTAATGCTGCTCCGATTGGTAGATTACAAATTCACCCACAGCAGCCAAACCGCATCCAACTATTTGGCAACTAAGGTGAAAATCCCAATTTCTTCTATTGTCGTCATCACTTCATAAAAGTTCTCATTATACAGTTAATGAGTTCCAGGACTAATGGGTTGGTATTGTCAGACGCAGGTGGTTAAATCTGCTTGGAGTAATTATGATGATTTATGACCTTAACGGAAGTTTATTCGAAGTGTGGATCTCTTTGAGAGCTGCACACAAAAGGCTTGCCGTCCTCTAGTGTTAAAAGGCCTGCTGAGTTTGTCTGAAAAATGAATGAGACGAATGCTTTGAGTGAGAGTGTGTGAGTTCAACTGACAGTGAAAGAGTACCTCTGAAGCCCACTCACAGAAGGAAACTGTAGCGCTGCACTGTACAAAAACAGCTGCATACACTTGTATACATATGCAGGGCCGGCCCTCCCATTGGGCAAGATTGAATTTTGGGCGACATTTTGGCAATTAGCTGCCGCCCCTGATCGGCTACTACACCACCGGCGCCCCAGACACTAGCTCATAGCCGTTGCTGCAGTTCCCGCCTCCACCCCATTCCCGCTTCTCCCGAAGTTCACTCCCACTATCCTTGATAGCTATAGTGATGTGTGTGTTTATATGGGATTATCCAATTGTGAAACATTAAAAAGGAATCTGCTGGTTTAAATTATTGTATTATTTTTATTTTTTAAGTTTGTGTGTGAGGAAGAATAGTGATTAAGGCAGTAGTCTAACCTGTTAACGTTAGCTAGCTACTAGTGGAAATAATAATAAGCTACAGAGTTAAAAAAAAAAAAAAAATTGCTACCATGTCTAAGAGACAGAAACAGGAACCAACTATTTTTTTTTAAATGAATGAGAAAAGTGGCACAATCTCTAAACCAAAGAAATTCCCTGCTGAATTTTTGCAGGCGAGGAGTTTGAACCTTTCACAAGCAGAGGCTCAATTGAACTCAATCAGGGTATTCCTCCAAGACCACCGCTCTGATGCAGCTTTCGCTGGCGCATTAGCAAGTGCAAAAGAGTTGGCAGAGGAGATGGGTAATCGAGCCCTGTTTCCCAGTGAAGCCCATGACTGTTATCCCAGTCATGGGCTTCACTGTTTCCCAGATGAGCCTGTGACTGTACCTCAGCAGAAATTCAAAGTATATTTCTTTAATCAGATACTTTATTCTGCTATCCAGTCTGTCAACGAGCGTGTTACGCAGCTCGAAGAGCACAGCAGTGTTTTCAGCATCCTGTACAACATCCCCACCATCAAGGACATGGACACTGCAGCACTTATCACTGACTGCGCAACACTGGAGAGGGCCCTTACGTACAGGGATTCCAGGGACATCGGCGCAAAAGAGCTGTGTAATGAGCTCAAAGTCTTGAGCAGGAGACTAGACAGTGAGGCAAAACCACTTGACGCACTGGAGTACATATCCAGATATCAAAGGGCCTACTGGTATCCCAATGCATTTGTTGCCTCCCCGTGACAGTGGCAAGTGGAGAGCGCACATTCTCCAAGCTCAAACTCATCAAAAACTACCTGCGCTCTGCTATGTATCAAGAGAGACTCAATGGACAATAGAGCACAAGCAGTGCAAGCTTTTGCTGCCAGGAAGGCCAGGCGAGTCAGCTTGTCTTGGAATGAGAGGTAAGTGTTGATCATACACTCACAATAATTCTATCACAGAGTAATTTGTAAGATTACTCAATTATCTATCTCCTGTTTACTTTGTTTTTAAAAAATGATTTAAATAGACTACGTCTCTCTCTCTTTCTCTGTCTCTCTCAGATAATTTGATTTCAGGACCATGGACAGCTACCGAGAGAAAACATTGCTGATTGCAAGGAAGCGCCACAGCAGAGGAAAGAGGACACTCTATGCAGGGCACGGAAAAAAATAGATGCTGAAACTGTTGCTGGACAATCAATTTCGATATGTAAATAAACACAATTTGTTAAGGCTGGGTCATTGACATTAGGCCAGCCATGCATTTCTAAAAGAACTTGTTTCCAAAGCTCAAATGGTGTATCATTCTTTTTACAGTTCTACAGGAACATTAAAATATGTTAAATATGTTGAATAAAAGTGTTATTTTTATTCTAATTGTAACAATTGTGGTGTCTGCCATGTGTGATAACAGGTGTCATATTATTAGTAAGAAACTGTTACCTACTATAAGCAGCTGATGCTTACGGGGATATATTGATTCCTCTCTATGACATTCTGAAGCTGAGCTGCGGCCTATAATATTCGAGGAGATTTTTAAAAATTTGAAGCTATTAATTTAGCTTTCCACTTTCTGAAGATACAGTTGAAGTCGGAAGTTTACATACACCTTAGCCAAATACATTAAACTCAGTTTTTCACAATTTCTGACATTTAATCCTAGTAAAAATTCCCTGTCGTAGGTCAGGTAGGATCACCACTTTATTTTAAGAATATGAAATGGCAGTAGAGAGAATAATAGTAGAGAGAATGATTTATTTCAGCTTTAATTTCTTTCATCACATTCCCAGTGGGTCAGAAGTTTACATACACTCAATTAGTATTTGGTAGCATTGCCTTTAAATTGCTTGGGTCTGTCTCGCCCTGACCATAGAGAGCCTTTGTATTTTCTATTTTGGTTAGGTCGGGGTGTGACTAGGGTGGGTAATCTAGGTTGTTTTATTTCTTTGTTGGCCTGGTATGGTTCCCAATCAGAGGCAGCTGTTTATCGTTGTCTATGATTGGGGATCATATTTAGGCAGCCATTTCCCCACTGTGTTTTGTGGGATCTTGTTTATGTGTAGTTGCCTGTGAGCACTCTGTAGCTTCACGTATCGTTTATTCTTCATTGTTTTTTGTGCGGTTCACTTATAATAAAAAATGTTGAACCGATTTCACACTGCGCTTTGGTCCAGATGTTCTCACGACGATTATGACAGGGTCAAACGTTTCGGGTAGCCATCCACAAGCTTCCCACAATAAGTTGGGTGAATTTTGGTCCATTCCTCCTGACAGAGCTGGTGTAACTGAGTCAGGTTTGTAGGCCTCCTTGTTCGCACACGCTTTTTACGTTCTGCCCACACATTTTCTACAGGAATGAGGTCAGGGCTTTGTGATGACCACTCCAATACCTTGACTTTGTTGTCCTTAAGCCATTTTGCCACAACTTTGGAAGTATGCTTGGGGTCAATGTCCATTTGGAAGACCCATTTGCGACCAAGCTTTAACTTCCTGACTGATGTCTTCAGATGTTGCTTCAATATATCCACATACATTTCTGTCCTCATGCCATCTATTTTATGAAGTGCACCAGTCCCTCCTGAGGCAACCCACCCCCACAACATGATGCTGCCACCACTGTGCTTCACGGTTGGGATGGTGTTCTTCGGCTTGCAAGCCTCCCTGTAAGGGCGTTCGTCTGTAGGAGGAAGAGAAGCGGACCAAAGCGCAGCGTGGTGGTTATTCATGTTTTAATAAATCACTACACATGAACAAACTAACAAAAACAAGAAATGTGAAAACGCAAAACAGTCCTATCCTGTGACAACAAACACAGTGACAGGAACAATCACCCACAAACACACAGTGAAACCCAGGCTACCTAAGTATGATTCTCAATCAGAGACAACTAATGACACCTGCCTCTGATTGAGAACCATACTAGGCCGAAAACATAGAAATGCCCCAAAACATAGAAAAACAAACAGACTGCCCACCCAACTCACGCCCTGACCATACTAAATAAATACAAAACAACAGAAATAGAGGTCAGAACGTGACAGTACCCCCCCCCAAAGGTGCGGACTCCGGCCGCAAAACCTTGACCTATAGGGGAGGGTCTGGGTGGGCGTCTGTCCGCGGTGGCGGCTCTGGCGCGGGACGCGGACCCCACTTCACCATTGTCTTAGTCCGCCTTATTGTCCGCCTCCCTGGCTTACTCACCATGGCCACCCCTCTCAATGACCCCACTGGACAGAGGGGCTGCTCGGGACAGAGGGACAGCTCGGGACAGAGGTGAAGCAGCTGCTCGGGACAGAGGGACAACTGCTCGGGACAGAGGGACAACTGCTCGGGACAGAGGGGCGATAGCAGCTCGGGCCAGAGGGGCGATAGCTGCTCGGGACAGAGGGACAGCTGCTCGGGACAGAGGGACAGCTGCTCGGGACAGAGGGGCGGCAGCAGCTCTGGACAGAGGGGCGGCAGCAGCTCTGGACAGAGGGGCGACAGCTGCTCTGGACAGAGGGGCAGCTGCTCGGGCGGCCCCTGGCTGACTGACGGCACTGGCGGCCCCTGGCTTACTGGCGGCCCCTGGCTGACTGGCGGCACTGGCGGCCCCTGGCTTACTGGCGGCCCCTGGCTTACTGGCGGCACTGGCGGCCCCTGGCTGACTGGCGGCACTGGCGGCCCCTGGCTGACTGGCGGCACTGGCGGCCCCTGGCTGACTGGCGGCACTGGCGGCCCCTGGCTGACTGGCGGCACTGGCGGCCACTGGCTGACTGGCGGCACTGGCGGCCCCTGGCTGACTGGCGGCACTGGCGGCCCCTGGCTGACGGGCGGCACTGGCGGCTCCTGGCTGACTGGCGGCACTGGCGGCCCCTGGCTGACGGGCGGCACTGGCGGCCCCTGGCTGACTGGCGGCACTGGCGGCCCCTGGCTGACGGGCGGCACTGGCGGCTCCTGGCAGACGGGCGGCGCTGGCGGCTCCTGGCAGACGGACGGCGCTGGCGGCTCCTGGCAGACGGGCGGCGCAGGCGGCGCTGGGCAGACGGGCGGCGCTGGCGGCGCTGGGCAGACGGGCGGCGCTGGCGGCGCTGGGCAGACGGACGGCGCTGGCGCCGCTGGGCAGACGGGCGGCGTTGGCGGCGCTGGGCAGACGGGAGGCTCAGCTGGCGCTGGGCAGACGGGAGGCTCAGCTGGCGCTGGGCAGACGGGAGGCTCAGCTGGCGCTGGGCAGACGGGAGGCTCAGCTGGCGCTGGGCAGACGGGAAGCTCAGCTGGCGCTGGGCAGACGGGAAGCTCCGACAACGCTGGAGAAGAGGAAGGCCCTGGTAGCGCCGGAGAGGCGGGAGACTCCGGCAGAGGCGCCGGACAGGCGGGAGGCTCCGGCAGAGGCGCCGGACAGGCGGGAGGCTCCGGCAGAGGCGCCGGACAGGCGGGAGGCTCCGGCAGAGGCGCCGGACAGGCGGGAGGCTCCGGCAGAGGCGCCGGACAGGCGGGAGGCTCCGGCAGAGGCGCCGGACAGGCGGGAGGCTCCGGCAGCGGCGCCGGACAGGCGGGAGGCTCCGGCAGAGGCGCCGGACAGGCGGGAGGCTCCGGCAGAGGCGCCGGACAGGCGGGAGGCTCCGGCAGAGGCGCCGGACAGGCGAGAGGCCCTGGCAGAGGCGCCGGACAGGCGAGAGGCTCCGGCAGAGGCGCCGGACAGGTGTGAGGCTCCGGCAGCGCTGGAGAGGAGGAAGCCCCTGTAAGGATGGGCCGGAGAGACAGCCTGGTACGGGGGGCTGCCACCGGAGGGCTGGTGCGTGGAGGTGGTGACGGATAGACCGGGCCGTGAAGGCATACTGGAGATCTTGAGAGCAGGGCTGGCACCAACCGCCCTGGCTGGATCTTCACCCTAGCCCGGCAGATGTGGGGAGCTGGGATGTAGCGCACCGGGCTAAGCACGCGTACTGGGGACACCGTGCGCACAACTGCATAACACGGTGCCTGACCAGCACCACGCCCGCCACAGTTAGCACTGCTAGGAGCACTGTAGTGCTGAGATGGCACAGGACGTGCAAGGCTAGGGAGATGCACAGGAGGCCTGGTGCGTGAGGCTGGCACAGTCTTCACCAGACCCCTCGCACGCACCTCAGGATGAGTATGGAGAGCTGACCCCGGTGCCATTAAATCCCTGACACGTTCCGTCGGGCGAATGTCGTGCCTCATGCACCAAACCAGCAAGTCCCTCATATCACTCTCCTCCAATTTCCCCATTAACTCCTTCACAGTCTCTGCTTCGCTCA
The DNA here is from genome assembly GCF_057628025.1 of Oncorhynchus mykiss. Taxonomy (NCBI): domain Eukaryota; kingdom Metazoa; phylum Chordata; class Actinopteri; order Salmoniformes; family Salmonidae; genus Oncorhynchus; species Oncorhynchus mykiss. The sequence continues at coordinate 13,860,075 of NC_143048.1, forward strand.
CCTCCAACACCAGCTCTGGTTCTGAGCTCCTCCTTGGCTCCTCACGATAAACGGGGGGAGTTGGCTCAGGTCTGACTCCTGACTCTGCCACACTCCCCCTGTGCCCCCCCCCAAGAAATTTTTGGGGGTGACTCTCGGGCTTCCGTCCGCGCCGCCCTGCTTGCTTCTCAGAATGCCGCCTCTCTGCTTTTGCTGCCTCCAGCTCGGCCTTGGGGCGGCAATATTCTCCTGGCTTAGCCCAGGGTCCTCTCCCGTCGAGGATTTCCTCCCATGTCCAGAATTCCTTACTACGTATCTCCTGCAGCCGCTGTTGCTTCTCCTGCTGCTCCTGCCTGTTGACACGCTGCTTGGTCCTGTTGTGGTGGGTGATTCTGTAAGGGCGTTCGTCTGTAGGAGGAAGAGAAGCGGACCAAAGCGCAGCGTGGTGGTTATTCATGTTTTAATAAATCACTACACATGAACAAACTAACAAAAACAAGAAATGTGAAAACGCAAAACAGTCCTATCCTGTGACAACAAACACAGTGACAGGAACAATCACCCACAAACACACAGTGAAACCCAGGCTACCTAAGTATGATTCTCAATCAGAGACAACTAATGACACCTGCCTCTGATTGAGAACCATACTAGGCCGAAAACATAGAAATGCCCCAAAACATAGAAAAAACAAACAGACTGCCCACCCAACTCACGCCCTGACCATACTAAATAAATACAAAACAACAGAAATAGAGGTCAGAACGTGACACTCCCCCTTTTTCCTCCAAACATAACAATGGTCATTATGGCCAAACTATTTTTGTTTCATCAGACCAGAGGACATTTCTCCAAAAATTACGATCTTTGTCCCCATGTGCAGTTGCAAACTGTAGTCTGGCTTTTTTATGGCGGTTTTGGAGCAGTGGCTTTTTCCTTGCTGAGCAGAGTTTCAGGTTATGTCAATATAGGACTCGTTTTGCTGTGGATATAGATACTTTTGTACCTGTTTCCTGCAGCATCTTCACAAGGTCCTTTGCTGTTGTTCTGGGATTGATTTACACTTTTTGCACCAAAGTACGTTAGTCTATATGAGACAGAAGGCATCAGCAGTTGAAGCTTACATATTTCTGCCTCGGTAGAGCATCTGTCTGGGTGGGAATGTCACTTTTGAAAATGCCATGTTTAGATTCATAAGGATGGCTAAGATTACATTTTTTGCAAGCAAGACGCTCTGGTTTGACGTTGGAGAAATATGACCTATGACTTGGGCTGCTGTTATGTTCTGTTCCTCCGACTTTTAGCTGAGATAAAAATGTGATTACTTTTATTTTTGTCTTGCCTAGGGCGACAGAACGTCCAGGGCCGGCCCTGTACATATGTATGCCCCCTCACAGGCTATAATAGTTATTCTCAGAATGAATATTCTCAACATGTCACATTAAGCACACCACTGAAAAAACACAGTGAATTGCTTCACACCTAGTAATCCCCCCTCTCTCTCTGTCACATGCACAGAAATAGCACGCAAGCCGCAAACAAGGTGCACAGTGTCACCGGTTGCTAAGGAGATGAAAAATGGGAAGACAGAGACTGTGTGTTACAAAATTAATTAGAGCAAGATCCATTTTAGCAGGGACTGAGATGAGGGTTATCATGTTAAATGAGCCTGATGCTAAACTTAGGCCATGAAGCAGAGAGATGTGTCATGTCGCTGTTTTAAATGGCTGTTGCGCTGGAGATGAAATGACTGGAAGAAGTATGGGAAAAAATAATTGTTCTTTCTCTAATATAGATATTGTGCTCAGCAGATGAATGTGCTCTAGATTAATCCCTTTTTTTCTACCTTATCTAAAGGAACAGTGACATCATGTCCAGTCACTGCTCATTGTTCCCAGAACTCCACATCTCTTATCCAAGTTATATCTCTCTCTCTCTTGATCCTGCCCCGTCCGAATCTTCTTCAATCTCTTTAATCCAAAATGGTTTATTGGTCTTCCACCATCCTTTCTCTCTTCACAACACCCTCCAGTTGATAATTGTATCTAATATTTATTTTGTCTTCTCTCTCTCTGACAGGATTCTTCTGACCGTGGTGGTGATCTTTCGGATCCTGATCGTGGCCATCGTTGGCGAGACGGTGTACGAGGACGAGCAGACCATGTTCATCTGCAACACCCTGCAGCCGGGCTGCAACCAGGCCTGCTACGACAAGGCCTTCCCCATCTCCCACATCCGCTACTGGGTCTTCCAGATCATTCTGGTGTGTACCCCCAGCCTGTGCTTCATCACCTACTCTGTGCACCAGTCGGCCAAGCAGCGTGACAGACGCTACTCCTTCCTCTACCCGCTGCTGGAACGTTCGGATTACGGGCAAAGCGGCACCAGGAAGCTTCGTAACATCAACGGCATCCTGGTGCACCACGGCGACGGTGGCGGGAAGGATGAGCATGACTGCATGGAGGTGAAGGAGATCCCCAATGTGCCGCGGGGGCTCACACATGGCAAGAAGTCCAAGCAGCGCCAGCAGGAGGGCATCTCACGCTTCTACATTATCCAGGTGGTGTTCCGTAATGCACTGGAGATCGGCTTTCTGGTGGGACAGTACTTCCTATACGGCTTCAGCGTGCCGGGCATCTTCGAGTGCGACCGTTACCCCTGCTTGAAGGAGGTGGAGTGCTACGTGTCACGGCCCACCGAGAAAACGGTCTTCCTGGTCTTCATGTTCGCTGTGAGTGGCATCTGCGTGCTGCTCAACCTGGCAGAGCTCAACCACCTGGGCTGGAAGAAAATCAAGGCAGCCATCCGGGGCGTGCAGGCCCGCCGCAAGTCCATCTGCGAGATCCGCAAGAAGGACATGTCTCACTTGTCACAGCCCCCCAACATGGGCAGGACCCAGTCCAGCGAGTCTGCCTACGTCTGATGGAGACAGGGCTAAATGCTGGGTAAGTGAGGGGGCAGGGTAGGGAACGAGTGGGACGACCACTCCATTCCGCTCTCTCTTTTTAGTTTTAATGGAAAGAGGAGGAGGAGGAGGAGGGGAAGCTGCCACGGAATATTTGGTGCATTTTTTTATTACTTTATTATCAGCTGCACCTGTTCTTGTCATACCTTGTCATGTGAATGATGTTTTGATTGGGACGTTCCCAATGGGAACGGGAGCCTTTAAGGAGAGGCTTCTGGCTGTTGTAGGGTTTTCGGGCCAGGGATGGTGAAGGGGACCGAGGGGTTGGCTATGTCATGGTGCTGTTCTGGCTTATTTCATCCATGATGAAGAGAGCAGGAGGGGTCGTTAACAGAGAAAGAGAGGAAGAGCTGTCGCAACGATGATTGACTCTCCACAAGCAGCGTACAGGGAGTCAACTTTCTAGCCTCTCTTTCCTGCTGTGGAGAGAGAATGATGTTCCTCTCAAGCTAGTTCCCAGAGATTACGATGACAGAGAGAGACAGTGTTCGGGAGTCCTGGAGCTGGTGCCAGAAGAAGCTGCTGTTTACGTTTTGTCTCCTGGCAAACAATTATTAACACAAACACAAAAAATTTCTCTACTTCTCCGCTGCTGGCACCTGCACCGTTGAGACGGAGGGTGGATGACAGTAATGTCTTCTTGTCCTCTTCTCCTGCGTGTAAACTTTAGAGAGGAACCCAAGGAGGCCACGCATAAACGACACTTCCACAGTCACAAACCGTTCCCCTCCACACAAAAACACCCCTGCGCCGAGCTTCTCTCTCCAGCATTCCAATGTATTGCGTGTGTTTGTGACTGACTGAAAGAAAGAGAAAAATAAAGTGAAAGAGAGAAATAGGAGAGTAGAAGAGGAACCTTCTCCTTGCACTCTCGACAGAGAGGAACCAGATCATTTGATTACTAATTTAAATGTTTACGATATCATTATTATGAGTTGATTTATTCCTTTCGTGACGAAGTTGGTACCAGCCTTTGGATTTACTTCTTGTTTGAAAGTTCCTGCATATTATTTCATCTTTTAGTTGAGAGAGTATATCAAAATAGATGTATTTATCTTTATGGAGGGAAGGGAGGGAGGGGAGGGTGGGAGAGGGCGAGGGGAGGCAAAAAAACATGGTTGGGATCATGGGGGTACTTAAAATGTATAAATAGCCTTGTTTTTTTTGTTTCTGATCGATGGAACTGTATTTGTGTCTGAGAGGAGGATTGCAAGAGGTATTTGAAGAAGGCAGGTTTACAAAGCAGTGTTTCTAGAATGAACCAAGTGTTATCATGGATTGTACTCTTGACAGAGAACATGCTAATCTACTGGTTTGTGCTGCATCTCTCTCATCTGTGGTGATCAGCAGGCATGCCTTTAAGAGAAGAGAAAAGATTGAGGAAAATACAAAAGGAAAATAAGTATTGCAGCATGATCCCTGAAGACAGGCGGGAGAACGGCAGACAGAAAGGAACTCTCGTTGGGAAAAGCTCTGTAGCACCAGCAATAAAAACCCAACACACTCGCTCAACACCACTGAAGACAGGGTTCAGCTTTTCTGCAACAGTGGTAAACTATAAAAGGGATCCCACATTTACAGCACAATGCCTTTTGACCCTGCAGTGAGGCTAGACACGGGAGGTGGAGGGGGGGGGGGGGGGTGTCCTTGTTGTGGATGTATTGAGGGAGGGGTGTGCACACTGAGCAGTAGTAGTGTCCATGGCGATGACATTATAAGAAGGCCAAACATGACCAGCGAGGTGCATCACCGTATTGTACAATGTGCCTCGTGTGTGTGTGTGTGTGTGTGTGTGTATGTGTTTGTGTGTGTGTGTGTGTGTGTGTGTGTGTGTGTGTGTGTGTGTGTGTGTGTGTGTGTGTGTGTGTGTGTGTGCGCGCGCATACGTACGTGTGTGTTCCTTGGTTTATGTCCTGTCCAGAGAGAAAGTCCCCATCAGCATGATTCTGCTTGAGTGAAAATGTTTGGGCCGGAACATTCTCCTGGTGTTCCACCCCAGGATCATATAGGAACCCTGTAATGGTGGTCACCCCAAGCACTGCCCAGGGACACACAGCCTGGAGTGTGTAATGTACAGGCTCTACTAAACACTCTGTAAGGAGCAGGAGAGAGAAGAGGGAGAGGGGGGTTGCTGGAGACATTGACATCAACAGCATGTGTTCTTTTGGCATGTGCGTCTGGTACACTGTAAAACAGAGTAGGCAGCTCAGGTTGGAGATGTTTGGGTTTACAGTGACACCGGCTGGGCCCGGGCCAAAACAACTTCGCAAGCCAAGCCGAGAAAACAGACATGGGAGAGGAAATATGGCTGGAACCTGGAAAGCCACCAAGCCTCTAGTTGCACATTTGTTTGAAAAGAACAGGAAATGTCCTAAACAGAACGACAGAAAGCCATGACAAAGTCCTCGCTAGTCATTCAATGACAGAGGATTACAACCGCAGAGAGACACGTTTATGGAGATAGAAACCGTTCAGAACTGTCCCCATGTAAGATGGCCGACAAAATGCGGCTCTACGAAGTCAGCCTCTCTAGAGTTGTATCTCTATGTATGAGTCCAGCTATCCTCTCTATCCTCACTGAGCACACTGCTGATGTGGTTGTATAGTCTTACTGAGGTGTGACTGGTGAAGTAGCCAGAGAAAGCTCTTTATTCGTCCAGTCTTGTCTGTGATTAACCCACTGATACTAGTAGATCATCTCTAGTATAGAATTAGTCCGCTTCTTCAGAGTTCGTTGAATGGCCGTGGGATTGGATGAGGAGGAGCCTTGTTCTTAGAAGACTGCTGAGAGGGCGTAATAATAGAGGTTACGGCCGGGCTTTCTCTAAATGATCCTGGGCGCTTCTCTTTAAGAAAACGGTTTGGGAAGGTTGGTCTGAAGTGTAGTATAGTAGTGTACATGTACAGTCCCCATGTGTCTCTCTCCTGCTCTCCTGTCTGGTCTCATTGAGGGTTATATAACAGGGTTGGGATAAGGACACTTCCCAAAGTGAACACACAGGGTTCTAGTGGTCTAATGCTCTCTCCAGTCTATATGTGAAAATTATGCAATTTTCTTTTCTTAATTTGTTTCCTTTTTTTCTGGCTTGTGGATTCATTTTGTTGTCTTTTGCTCTTTTTTTGTACAGTGATGTAATTGAAAGACCTATCGAAAAAGTTGTTTTTTTTCCTATGTAAAGAACAAAACATTTTAAATGTACAAACTGGGGGGGGGGTATTGAAATGTGATCACATGTATTGTATCCCTTGCCAAAGTGATATACAAATTACATGGGGTTTAAAATGTATTCTTTTTTAAGGCATGCACAATGGCTAGAATAAGCATGTTTCTACCTGTTTTTAAAAACTCCAAGAAGAGTTTTTTTAGTTGTCGTCCAAGCTTTGGAGATAAAACGTGTAATTAAGTCTTGATGTCAAGAATCTCTAATTCTAACTCTTTTACAAGTCAGTACCAAGCCAAGCAGTCATTTCTAAACGGAATAGGGTAGGATTCAGCACTGCTGTTTTTTTACCACCATTTTGAGCTACTTTACCTGCTATAAAAAGATTCCGATTTTTTAAACAACAACACTTAAGATGTGGATACTCTGAATTATACTTGTGTGTACTGTAAGCCACACTTTTCAGGGTAAATAAACACTACATTGACAAAACAGAGGAAACAACATTCCACAGTAATGCAAATGAATTACGACTGAATTAATTAAGTCTGATGAAAGAAACAGTGAAGCCCTAAGACACAGTAACATTATGGGGACTGTGTAGCCCTCTGCTTCAGGTCAACACATTGAGGGCTACTGCACATCATACAAACAGTCTCAGGAATTATGCACTTCTAAATGATTAACAATCTTTTAAAACTAGGTTTTTATTCATATTTCTACAATTAATACAACTAAACTTTTCTAAACGCTATCAAACAACATCTGCATCCTTTCTTACACAGGAAACCCATCAGGAAACACCATATAGATAAGGCACATCAAGTATTGTCAATCAGTACACACATGAGAAAGCTAATGTATTACTACATACACATTCTCAAGACTAGTTTGATGGCAAGAAAATCCCTTTAATCTGCAGAGTTACGGCAAAACAGACCCATAACCCTACTTCTGTGGCCACTTCCTTGTATCCAATCCTAAACCAGCCCCCTTGCCGGAAACGTTGGTGCTATCAACCCTCATCTTGGGTTGCATTGAATCAGTGACAAGGAAGGTCATTTACCAGGCAAGTTCAGATAAATATTTCCGAGGAGATGGAAGCAAGGACCTACAGACAGCTCAAACACTCTTCCAATTGGCAGGAACGGACACCATCTGTGGTGGCAGAGAGCAAGCCCTGGAGGTTGTGACACTATTAAATACCTGCTGTACCATCACTCTAGCGCACATCTACCACCAGCGCCACTTGTCCTAACCTCACATGTAGGGCTGCATTCAAACCAGTGGCATGGGGGGTGTGGAGAGGTAACAGACCCAGGTTTACGTCATCAGGTCTGGCACCGCCCACTCTTGAGACAAAGGGACCCGTCCAAACATTTTAACGAGACCGGCTGTGTTGAAAGTTTTTATAAACAAGGGCTTTATAGTTTCAGCACAGTCTCCTTCATCCCCCCTTCACCATAGAAACAAAAACACAACATATCGCTATCCCAATATTTATCTCCCTAACAGAACGTGGTGACCATGTTTGTTGCTCAAGGACCTAATCAAACCTTTAGCCTTGTTGTGCCAATGGGTGATACGCAGTGCTGTCAACTTCACTAGCCTGAAAATGATGCAGCACCCCCCCCCTCCCACCTTGGGCCAGTTGGGCCAATTAGTAATAACAATTCAAACTAGACTATACTGATAGTAACAAAAGCTATAGCGCCACCATGTGGTGTCGATATGAATGTTCTTGGTTGCAGTGCATTTGGAAAGTGTTCAGACCTCTTGACTTTTTCCACATGTAGCCTTATACTAAAATGGATTGATTGGACATGATTTGGAAAGGCACACAACTGTCTATATAAGGTCCCACAGTTGACAGTGTATGTCAGAGCAAAAACCAAGCCATGAGGTCGAAGGAATTGTCCGTAGAACTCTGAGACAGGATTGTGTCGAGGCACAGATCTGGGGAAGGGTACCAAAAACTGGTAACAAAAAATGTCTGCAGCATTGAAGGTCTCCAAGAACACAGTGGCCTCCATTATTCTTAAATGGAAGAAGTTTGGAACCACCAAGACTCTTCCTAGAGCTGGCCGCCCCAGCCAAACTGAGCAATTGGGGGAGAAGGGCATTCGTCAGGGAGATAACCAAGAACCCAATGGTCACTCTGACAGATCTCTAGAGTTCCTCTGTGGAGATTGGGAGAACCTTCGAGAAGGACAACTATCTCTGCAGCACTCCACCAATAAGGCCTTTATGGTAGAGTGGCCAGACGGAAGCCACTCCTCAGTAAAAGGCACATCACAGCCCGCTTGGAGCCAAAAAGCACCTAAAGACTCTCAGACCCTGAGAAACAAGATTCTCTGGTCTGATGAAACCAAGATTGTACTCTTTGGCCAGAATACCAAGTGTAACATCTGGAGAAAACCTGGCACAATCCCTATAGTGAAGCATGGTGGTGGCAGCATCATGCCATGGGAATGTTTTTCAGCGGCAGGGACTGGGAGACTAGTCAGCATCGAGGGAAATATGAACGGAGCATGAAAACCTGCTCCAGAGTGCTCAGGACCTCAGACTGGGGCGAAGGTTAATCTTCCAACAGGACAATGACCCTAAGCACACAGCCAAGACAACACAGGAACAGCTTCGGGACAAGTCTCTGAATGTCCTTGAGTGGCCCAGCCAGAGCCCGGACTTGAACCCGATCGAACATCTCTGGAGAGATCTGAAAATAGCTGTGCAGCAACGCTCCCCATCCAAGAGGATCTGCAGAGAAGAATGGAAGAAACTCCCCAAATACAGGTGTGCCAAGCTTGTAGCGTCAAACCCAGGAACACTTGATGCTGTAATCGCTGCCAAAGGTGCTTCAACAAAGTACTGATTAAACGGTCTGAATACTGAAGTAAATGTGATCGTTTTTGCTTTGTCATTACGGGGTATTGTGTGTAGATTAATGACAGAAAAATACTATTTAATACATTTTAGAATAAGGCTGTAAGGTAACAAAATGTGGAAAAAGTCAAGGGGTCTGAATACTTTCCGAAGGCACTGTAATATGAGTCGTGACAGTGTTTGCAACATGTTTACCAGATTTTGTTACAATATCTGTGACTGATTTATATGCATTTATGTGCCAGACCATGCCCGCGTGAATGGTTATTGGTCAAGAGCGGCCATGTTGTTTTAGGTACTAGTCTGGAAAATATTGCGTTGAGAGATCTTTGTCCATAGATGCCACATATCAAGTTTCATGCAGATTGGTAATTCGATGCCAGAGGAGTAGAGTTGTAAGTCTTTTTCACAATATTGTAAATGGCGGAAAATTCATCATAGCAGACCTTATTTGTTTCTTGTGAGGAGAGGGACCTACTGTATGTACAGAATTGCATGAGTGAGGGGTGTGACCTTTTAAAGTTTGAATTTTCAATAACTTGTTATAACGCCACCGTCTGGCCAAACAGTGTCATTTTGTAAATGGCGGATCTCTATTGCAAGATGCATCATTCACCCGAGTTCCGTCAAAATTATGCCAGTGCTGTCTGAGATATCGCATGTGACGAACGTACTAACGGACGGATATAGATCCACAGTCCCCTCCCCAATTTCCTTTGTGGGGAGGACAACGATGGTCAACTACATTATCAGCGAAATGCTGGCAAAAATACCCAACATTGTCTATTGTGTCAAAACATGCTTTAAAAATGGACCCTAGCCTGAAAAGTCTGTATTATCATTGGCCACAATAAGCAAGGAAACCACTACTTCATGCAAGACAGACTTGCATCGGGATTAGTAGAACGTGTCATACAAATTTGAACATGAGAATTGGTATTGATGATACTTGTTACATGCCTTTAGTATCCCCCTCTCCACTCTGAGAGTCTGAGCCATGATGAAGCCAGCTCTGTCTTGTCATGTGAAGGACATGACACCCACTGAGTCTAAGGCTTCGCCGTGCTATAAGTGCACTCGATGCACGGTGCTGATGTAGTCGACACAAACAGCCACACCGAACTGGATTAGGAATATTTCGTTTATGGGGGCAATTTCAAACCCTTTAATCTCTCATGATATCAATAGTAACTAGGCAATTTCATTAAACTGAGTGCTACTTGATCTAGTGAGGACGGGGCTAAGGCCGTGAGGTTTTTCAGAAGAGAAGCTTTAGTGAGGGGAAAACAACTACCTGTCCCCTCACCTGACACAGTGGCCCCTTTGAGTCATAAAGTAGCATACAAATTAGAGTAAACAATTTACATAAAGCTTATGATTCTTGGTCCACACCACCACTGCACTGTCAAATTAAATGAGGCTACCTTATAGGAGTGGTTGCTACGGTAACGTCATGAAAAATCAAATCAAGAACATGTTAGGGTACGAGAGTTGAGGACGAGGTAATGTCTATATTTGGGTACTAAAATGACTGAACGTCAGGTACATGTTTTCTTAAGGAGCAGAAAGGGAAATGTATTAGCTGTAGAATAACATGTGATTGTTTCATCGTAGCTTTGCATATCTCCAACACCGAAGTGGACATAAAAAAAATGCTAAGAAAGAAAAAAAACACTTGTTTGTGATTTTTTATGGAAAATCTGTTGTTTTGCCTGCAGATTTTATTTTATATCCAACTGACCTTATTTGAAGGTTTATTGACCATTGTGTCTGACTTGTGTACTGTATGTAAATACTGAATAAAACCTTGAATGGTACACATGCCGAGCTTGACCTTGTGGTGATTAACAGTGTGCAGCCCCATATGAACGGATGTAGGTGTCAAAATATCAAAACATTTTCTGCATGTGTTTGTGTGCATGAGAGACAGAAACCAAGAGAGAGATGGGATATCGAAATGTCATTGTCCACGTGAATGGATTTGAAAAACAAAAGCAGTATATTATAGTATGACACATCAAAATGTGCTGCTGCTGAAATGATAAAACTGACCACAAATAATAACAATTCCAATTAGTTGCTTAATAGCATCAGTGATAATAGCAAGGGTAAGGGAGGAGGGAATGCTGTGTGTGTGTGTGTGTGTGTGTGTGTGTGTGTGCGTGCGTGCGTGCGTGCCTATGTGTGTGTGTGCCAAGGTTATTACAGTAAACTAAAACTGAAACTAAAACAAAAAAATAGTCATGAAAAAACGATTTAGTAAACTAAATTCATTTAAATAATTAACAAACACGTTTGGAGAAACTAAAACTACACTGAAACTATTATCTTTGCTTCCAAAACAAACTAAAATAAAAAGCATATTATCTTCCGTTTTAGTCTTTTTCCCTAAACTTTCAATGTAGGTTTTCAATGTGGTTTTCAATGTAGGATTTCAATGGTGTTTTCAAGCTTTTTGCAGGTTTTCAAGCTACTGAATCTGGTGGGTAAATGCTGCCAGGAGATGGCGATGTTTCAAATAGACCAAGTTTGTGCATCACTACTACTAGTTATGACCAGATATTATGGAGGAATTAAGATGAAGGCAGTTTCCCATTGAAAAAAAGTGTCACGGTTCAGGTCTGTGTAAGTAAGTTACACTTCTCCTGTGAGCATGCTTTCTCGGGTAGCATAGCGACCAGCAGGCAGAGACGACTGCTTCAGCCAACTAAAACAAAGTTGTTTTTCTCCCAATCTATTTATTGGAAAGAATGTCAATTTGGGATCAGAATGCTCAGAACACATTCAGCTTTTCATAAAATTCCCCGAAAATCTACTACAGTTACTGTGTGTGTGGACAATCGGTAATATTCGGTTGAATCCTATGGCTCTCACATTGGCACCAGTGCGATAGCAGCTGGCTCTGGACAACTTAAATAAAAAATAGAAAAAACAAATAGAAAAACACAAAACTATAATAACCTTGGTGTGAGCGTGCGTTTGTGTGTATGTATTCATTCCTCTTTCATTTCTGTTGCACTAAACAGCAGCACTGTCAACAGAGAAAGTGTGTGTGTGTGTGTGTGTGTGTGTGTGTGTGTGTGTGTGTGTGTGTGTGTGTGTGTGTGTGTGTGTGTGTGTGTGTGTGTGTGTGGGTGTGTGTATGTATGTGTGTGTCTCTGATATCCCAATTCGCTGTGCTGAATTGGGATTGAGGGCTGGTTGCCACGGCAATAAGCCTGGCAGTAATATCTCTAAACCCAGCAAGGATTAATCTGTACACAGATGGCCGGGGGACAGCGTCTCTTCCTGACCACTGTGGCAGCCAGCGTCATCACCATCAGCAATATGGCCTTCGTCCTCATCATCATTGTCACCAAGGCTAGTATCATCATAAACATCAACATCAATCTCGTCATCTTCATCATCATAATCATCATCATCACTGCCATCAAGACTAGTATCATCATAAATGTCTCAAAGGAAGGAGGAGGAGGAGGAGGAGGAGGAGGAGGAGAGGTATAAAGGAAGAGGGTTAGAGCGCGGCAGAGTTGGGAACAGGCTGGATGTTCTGCCTGGGTGCTTCTGCCTTGTCTTCAGGGGGAGCAGCTGAGGAGCAGGGACAGGTGGGCCACAAGACAGGGGAGGAGGAGGGAGGAAGGGGAGGGGACACTACTACAGGACCAAATAGAGGGCATTCAGAGAGAGAGAGAGAGAGAGAGAGAGAGAGAGAGAGGGGGAGAGAGGTGGGGAGAATGAAAAGCGATAAGTGGAACTTCATTGAAGGTGATGAGCCAAGAAGAGAGGAAAAGATCAAAGGTAGAATCAATGAGATTGTCATTAAGAGACAGAGGAGAGGAGGCAGAGAGGGACAGAAAGAGAGAGAGAGAGAGAGACACATAGAGAGAGAGAGAGCGAGAGAGAGAGAGAGAGAGAGAGAGAGAGAGAGAGAGAGAGAGAGAGAGACAAAGAAAGTGCAAGTGAGAGGCTTAGACAGAGAGACAGAGGCAGTCGCTGTGGGGTGGCTGACAGGAAGTGAAGCGTGTCCTAACAGGAAGCAGCAGATCTTAGCTGCACACACCAATGAAACACTAGCCTTCCTTGGCGGCCTCGCACACTCTCACACACGCTGACGGGTTGGCAAGGCTGCCGTGGCACGACACGGGCGATGTCTGGTCCTCTACACAGCGCTGCACGCCACCATGCCTGTCGACATGGCAGAGATACGTCAGGCTGACAAGCAGTGAATGCCGGGGACAGATCACTTAGAGCAAGGCTGGGATACTATAGACGACGCATCTAGAAGTTAACACGAGGATAGAAAAATGCCTAAACACACAGCATCTTACAATTAGTCACATTACTAAAAAGATTGTCCATAACTTAACATGAAGTTATGATTACATATATCAGGTTCCATGGTTCCATGTTGTCCTAATATCTTGTATTCCTCTGATGTGACCCTAAAACCGACCCAACTCTAAACAAGACAGTCCTTACATAACCAGAGGAACAGGGAGAGACAATATAGGCCTATATTATCTCCCAAAAGAACACTGGACTCTCTCTGTCGTAAGAACTCTGAGAGCTGTACAGTCCTTATGTAATTCTCAGTCAGCTCAGATCTTCTGCTTTTAAGGCTGGTCCCTCAGTTAGGGAACCCCTTTTGCTAGCTTCCTAAGTCTTTAGGGCCATAGGGAATACTATGGCAGACCATGATGATAGTCCTTGTAAGACAAAAGATCAGAGAGTGTTTGATGAGTGATGATCCTGTCTTATTGCTGTGTGTAACACTGGCGGGTCGTAACACATGGAAATATTGATCAGTGAAAACGGGTAGTCAGCGGTTTCTGATTTGATCTTTGGTCTTGACGTTGATCATCCTTAGCCACTGAAGAGGTCCAGTTGTCTTCCATTGAAAATAAGCCTCAACCATAAAGTTACTGCAAACCGTTTTAATATTGTGGATTTACAAGTTTGCATAACAGCTCACAAGAGAGATACAATATTCACCAAAATCCTGCTGTAGATTAATAGCGTCCACCGAACTACTCAAGCAGGCCTGATATAGCGCTCCATGATTGAACATGAGTGCAGTTACATTTTCCATAGATTTTGTATCAATCCATGTCATCATTTGAAATGTAGCTACTAAATCTGCATCTATGCATTACCAGCAGCATAGAGTCATTTCCTCCACTCATAAATTATTAAACAAATCCCTATTTTTTTTGTATAGTTGAACTGTCAGCTCCAATTCGATGTATTACTCAACATAATTCCAAGTGCTGCGTTTGCTCGACTTTTATTTGTTAATGCTACTCATGCGAAGCAAAAACATTCTGCCATTTTCACCTTAAAATAGCTTTTTCCATGTTCCATGGCTGAATACGCAATGATAATATTCATTACCATAATCTTTACTTAATATATTGTCTGTCTACTGGCTTTGTTAGGTTCATGTAAAACTCTGTGAGGATTTCACAAGAGTGTTTTCATTTTTCAACGGGGATATTAAATGGATTAAGCATATGTTTGCTTTCTACATTGTCCTTGAACGTGCAGTCAATTTCAATGACAGTATCTACCTCTCACATGCACACGCAAGCACACACACCAAAAAGGCTTAATACAGTGGCTGTTTCTGAGGACATACAGAAACTGTAGCAAGGCAAGCTTAAAGTGGTTTTGGCCGAGAGCTGCTTCAGATAACATCATTACAAAATCAACAGGAAGGTCAGTTACATCAGAAACAGAGCATCGGAGGGCAGTGCTTACTTAAAACACGGATGTGCTTCTTGATGTGCCCTCAGACAATTTTTTGGTTTTATGTGCTCTTGCCTTTCCGGGTTCGATACTAGCCCCATTATGGAAAATAAAAATAGTCTTTGTTTCCCTCTCTAATAGAAAGATAATGATCCTAACCCCAGTCTATTTCCAGTCTATTCAAGTCCTGCTCTGTGTCTGGGGGGGACCCATATCTCAGCGGAGGAGGAGGGGCTGGCTACTAGGCTACTCCCTAGTCCAATCCCTGGTGTTTAAATGACATCAACCTACCACTCTAATTAGGAATTGCTAGGAAATATGTGTAAAGCTAATTACATTTCAACCAAGACCCTTCAACATGAGAGAGTACCCCCCTGACAGCAGATATGGAGGAGAGGAGGACAGAGAGAGATGGGAGGACTGGGGAAGGAGGGAAGGAGGGAGGGAGGACATTATTGAGTGTGTCAGAGTGAATTAATGAGTAGTCGAGGAGGGAGGGGAGACAATAAGATGGAGAGAGATAAAATAAGAGGAGTGAAGAAGAGAAGAGAAAACAGAGAGAGAAGAGATAGAGAGTGGAGAAAGGCAAGGAGCACCAGAGGTCTTGGTAGACTTTCATAACTATGGATAAGAGAGTGAGTGACGGGTGATCTGTGTCTGTCAGTCTGTCCCCTCACCACTATGGCCCCTCAGAAAGGCCCCTCAGAAATGCCAGCCAGTCTGCAGCCAGGGGCACTGAGTATCTTCCTGTCTCCTGTTAGTGTGTCTGCATCCCAAATGGCACCCTATTGCCTTTATAGTGGACTATGCTACATGGGAACAGGGTGCCATTTGGGCTGCATCCTGTGACTTCATTGATAGTAATATCTGGGTGGATGACAGTAGCAGGATGTCATGATGACCTAACGAGGCTGTGGCTAATTGCCTGGCCTTTCTGCTACCTTACTGTAATTAGACGGTCATTACAGTTTTTCCCAATTGCTAAAACACAATTTTGCAAACTAGGCAGGTTTTATCAAAATACTTAACACAATTTTACAAAACCACACAACCAAACTGCAAAATACCTCATATATCCTGCAAAATGAAGCACTGCTGACATGATCAACTAAGGTTGCTCTGATTTCATTTGAAAGTTGTTGTCTTCTTTGGCCATGAACTCCTCTACCAGCTCTACCCCTACCTCTCACTCTTCCTCCCCCTCTCATTCTCAACCTCCCTCTTCCTCTTCCTCTTCCTCTCTCTGCAACGGCTTCCATTGTTGTTGTAAAACAAAAGGTGCTCACCTGTGGTCTTTTCATAGTGCTTACTTCCTGATTGAAGTGGTAACAATTAACCATTTGGCCAGGTGGCACATGTATTGGCCAATTAGCTCATGTCGTGTCATTTTGAATGGCAGTGTTTTGAAATGGCAAACATGTGACTTTATGTCAGATTGTTGTGTCTTATGCAGAGAACCGTGTGCAGTGCATTTAAAAAGTGCCATTTTGAATTGCAAAATGTGTGTAAAGCAGAAAATGTGTTTAGACTTTGGAAACTTGAGAAGAGGTTTTGCTCTCTGTGTGTCAGTTTAAATAATTGTGCTGTGCATGTCATTTTAGTGTGTTAGCAATTGGAAAAAACTGTAATCAGCTTATCATCTGAGAGAACACAGGGGCACCCAATGACAAGGGACGGGAGAATGAGAGGTCAGACTGGATGCTTATACAACAAATCCATAATCCATAATATGACACTTACTCTCACATAACAGGTCAATGACATATTGTGATATATAGGCATAGTAGAGATGGTGATTTTGGTGATGGCACGAGGGATGTACAATTAGGAATATTTTTAAACAAATATAGCTAAGGGACTTTTTTATTGTGATTTGTTATCGGCTAGAAGACAGCATATATGATTGATGTTGACTCATTGCATACTCTGATAGAATATGAATATGTCATAAAGTATTTATTAGAGCCAATGTCATTTGTAATGCTTCCTAAATATGTGTAACAAAACAAATGTTATTTGTCACATGCTTGGTAAACAACAGGTGTAGACTAACAGGGAAAGGCTTAGTTACAGGCCCTTCCCAACAATGAAGAGAGGAAGACAATACAGCAATAACAGAAAAGTAAAACACAAAAGTAATAATAAATACACAGTGAGTAACGATAACTTGGCTATATACACTTTGGGAGTGTGTGTGTGTGTGTGTGTGTGTGTGTGTGTGTGTGCGAGAGAGAGCGATAAGAGTGTGTGTGTGTGTGTGTGTGTGTGTGTGTGTGTGTGTGTGTGTGTGTGTGTGTGTGTGTGTGTGTGTGTGTGTGTGTGTGTGTGTGTGTGTGTGAGAGAGAGAGAGAGAGAGAGAGAGAGAGAGAGAGAGCGCGAGAGAGAGAGAGAGAGAGAGAGAGAGAGAGAGAGAGAGTCCATTAGAGTGGTTTCACACAAACCATTAGAGTGGTTTCACACAGCTAATTTCACACTAGAAGCAGCATGGTGCATTATAGATCCTGCTGACTAGCAGAGCACCGAGATAGAGGGGGATGGGTGATTGAGGAGAAAAAGGGAAAAGAAAAATATATCCCATTGATGCTGAATTTATACATTAAAGCCAAAGGCTTTCTGGCAGAAAAAGTAGGGAAAGGGGGATTGAGAGATGAAAAAGAAAGAGGAATGTGACTTAGGGATGCTAAGGTTAGAGAGAAAGAGATAGAGAGAGAGAGAGAGAGAGAGAGAGAGAGAGAGAGAGAGAAAGAAAGAAAGAAAAGGTATATGGGAAATGGGGGAACAAAAATGGTGGAATGGATTGAGAGAGTTTTGGAATTAATAAAGGGCAAAGGGAGAGAGTGTGAGAGGGAAGGGAATAAGAGAGGAAAAGCAAGGGAATAAGAGAGAGAAAGCAAGGGAATATGAGAGAGAAAGCAAGGGAATAAGAGAGGAAAAGCAAGGGAATATGAGAGAGAAAGCAAGGGAATATGAGAGAGAAAGCAAGGGAATAAGAGAGGAAAAGCAAGGGAATATGAGAGAGAAAGCAAGGGAATACGAGAGAGAAAGCAAGGGAATAAGAGAGGAAAAGCAAGGGAATATGAGAGAGAAAGCAAGGGAATAGCAGTAATGTAAACAATAACTTATGCAAATTAACCAATTCATTTGAGAGGAATAGCAAAGTCATTTAAACTGAACTGAAAGCACGTAACCACACCCACCAAACCACCTCAAACCACTTAGACTCTGATCCCCTTTAGTATCAACTGGAACAACGCTTTATCAGTGTCAGAAGTCATTTAACCTTTTACACACACAATGGGCATGACGGAGGCTTAAACGTGCAGACCCATAAACCGTAGCATCACACAATAACCTATATCCATATCACAGCACCAAGTAGCCTTTAATCTCCAATGCATTATTCATCCTGCACTTATGCGATTTAATGCTACTTTCAAACAGAGGTCCCTAGGGGAATCCCTGACATCTCATCTCTCTCAGAGACGGCCTGGATGACCAGAGAGAAGTTATGGGCTTGAGGAACTTGTATCTACGGAGTTAGTGTCGCTACAACTCTAACCTTTCTCTCATTACAGTTCAAAGTTACTCAGCCACACACACTCAGCTCAAAGGGCCGCACATCAGAAGAATTCAGATGGTGGATGTTTAAGTAGTGTGTGTGCGTGCGGATCTGCAGTTTCATTCCCTTTCACAAATTAAACCAGGATGTGTTCTTATGGAGACTTCATATATAGTGGATTCTACAGTATTTTGCGATTTTCGTCAACACAGCTAGGCCATTTTGAGCGGCAGACAGCTGTGGAGATAATGAAGTAATTTAATTGAGCTAAACAGTAGACTGGCTCAGCATCTTGCAGTCATTAGCATGCCTCACTGTGGTAATTACAGCTGTCAGCTCTAATCGCGATAGTAGGATCGTTCAGCGAGACGCCAAGCTGAGGTAATGCCGCCATTATCCAGATCCTGGGGACTGAGCGCTCCATATGAGATACCGTCACATCTTATTTGTATGGAATTGACACACTTTTAATTGCACAAGGCAACGGTAGGACTAGGTTTGTGCATGCGTGTCTGCGCGTGTATGTGCGTGTGAGTGAAAACTACTGCCAATTTTCACGTCTTTAATTGAATTTCAATTCACTCTTTGAATTGACTGAATTAAAAACAAAATAAATCCCTCTGCTATAGACAACAAAACCAACTGGATCAGAGGGGGTTCCAACTGGATAAGAGGGTTTCTAAATGGATCAAGGGGGTTCCAACTGGAAAAGAGGGGGGTTCCAACTGGATCAGAGGGGGTTCCAACTGAATAAGAGGGGGTTCCAACTGGATCAGAGGGGTTTACAACTGGATAAGAGGGGCTTCCAACTGGATCAGAGGGGATTTCAACTGGATAAGAGGGTTTCCAAATGGATCAGGGGGGTTCCAACTGGAAAAGAGGGGGTTCCAACTGGATCAGAGGGGGTTCCAAATGAATAAGAGGGGGTTCCAACTGTGTCAGAGGGGGTTCCAACTGGATCAGAGGGGGTTCCAACTGGATAGGAGGGGGCTCTAACTGGATCAGAGGGGGTTCCAACTGGATAAGAGGGGTTACAACTGGATCAGAGGGGGTTCCAACTGGATCAGAGGGGGTTCCAACTGGATAAGAGGGGGTTCCACCTGGATCAGGTGGGGTTCCAACTGGATCAGAGGGGGTTTCCACTGGATAAGAGGGGATTCCAACTGGATCGGGGGGGTTCCAACTGGATCAGAGGGGGTTCCAACTGGATAAGAGGGGTTACAACTGGATCAGAGGGGGTTCCAACTGGATAGGAGGGGGCTCTAACTGGATCAGAGGGGGTTCCAACTGGATCAGAGGGGGTTCTAACGTGATCAGAGGGGGTTCCAACTTGATCAGAGGGGGTTCTAACTGGGTCAGAGAGGGTTCTAGCGGGATATGACGGGGTTCCAACTGTATAAGAGGGGGTTCTATCTGGATAAGGGGGGGTCTAACTGTGTCAGAGGGGGTTCCAACTGCATAGGAGGGAGCTCCAACTGGATCAGAAGGGTCTCCAACTGGATCAGACGGGGTTCCAACTGGATAGGAGGGAGCTTCAACTGGATAAGAGGGGGTTCCAACTGGATCAGAGGGGGTTCCAACTGCATAGGAGGGAGCTCCAACTGGATCAGAAGGGTCTCCAACTGGATCAGAGGGGGTTCCAACTGGATAGGAGGGAGCTTCAACTGGATCAGAAGGGTCTCCAACTGGATCAGATGGGGTTCCAACTGGATAGGAGGGAGCTCCAACTGGATCAGAAGGGCCTCCAACTGGATCAGAGGGGTTCCAACTGGATACGAGGGGGTTCTAACTGGATAAGAGGGGGTTCCAACTGGATAAGAGGGGGTTTCAACTGGATCAGAGGGGGTTCCAACTGGATAAGAGGGGGTTCCAACTGGATCAGAGGGGGTTCCAACTGTATCAGGGGGGGTTCCAATTGTATCAGAGGGGGTTCCAACTGGATAAGAGGGGGTTCCAACTGGATAAGAGGAGGTTCCAACTGAATATAAGGGGGTTCCATCTGGATCAGATGCGGTTGCAACTGGATCAGAGGGGGTTCTAACTGGATAAGAGGGGGTTCCAACGGGATAAGATGGTTTCTAACTGGATAAGAGGGGGTTCCAACTGGATAAGAGGGGGTTCCAACCGGATCAGAGGGGGTTCTAACAGCAGACATGCTGGGAGGGACTTTGGAGACACAGCCAACCAGATAATTGCTCATTAGTTTGGGCCTTTAAAAGGTGAAGCTAACCTCGGCAGCGTCATCACCTGCGGATTTTACGCCAACTATTATTCAACCAAAATGGGCTAAAATTAGACATAAAAGTGGCAATGGACACACATTGAAAATACGGTCTTAACCGATGAAAGAAAAAAACACTAACAGTTGGCACAGGATCAAAATCTGAAGAGCTTCTCCTGGTATCCTTGCCAACACATGTTGCAGTGACTATCCACACACATCCACATCATGTGCTATTTCTGCATCAACAGCATCAATAACATCCAATACACTGAGAAACAACCAGACGTATTGTTTGTGTGTGTGAGTGTGAGTGTGTGTACTGTATCACTTACAGTGTGCATCCTATCCCCCTACGTGGCCAGTCGGGACACTCTGTCCTCCAATGGAAGGAGGTAACTGGATGCACTTGACTGAACTACTATTGCGGCGCGCATGCTGTCAATCTTTCAAGCTGTGATTTAGATTTACAGCATCCCTGTGACCTTATGGGTGGTTTAAAACAGCACACCTCACAGGCCGCCATTATGAAGCCATAGACTTCCTTCCCAGGCAGGCAGGGGCACAATCCAACACTCATACCCATTCTGCTCCCCCTTTCCTGGGGCTGGAGAGAGAGGCACAACAGGCTACAGCCTTTTCCAGCCCGCTTTACACTAATTGGATCAGTGGATCCTTTTGAGGCCTTTGAGTAGGCATTCAGAGAATGGCTCTCTCATGTTTCCAATAATGATTTCTGTGACATTTGTTCTACAAACTCTATAAAACACTGTATGACACAATTTCTCGTTGGACATTTGGTGCAGAATTTTCTTGGACAATGAAGAAATAACAAGTATGCACTTGAGGTGTGAGTGAATAACACATAAACAACTGTCATCTTTGAAATCCCACAGTCCAAATTTTAAAAAGGAAAGTATAAAAAAACCTACAAATGCATTCATGACCAAAAACACAGAATAAACACTACATAAAATACATTGAAGACATGCTCCAGTACTTTGGAGACTAGTAAGTAACCTGAATGCGTCAATGTGTAGTTCATACATACATAATCTATGAGGAGAATTACTGTCTAGGGTTGTACCCTATGAGGTCAGTACTACTTCTGGTTTTCTGTTCTACCTGACAATGAATTGCATACACCTTGGTGTCCCAGCTCTATATCAATTGCATATTAGGGGAAGAATGGGGGAAAAAAGCAGCGGAACTGGTTTCAAAGTCCAGATTTGAATTTGCACCATCTCTCTAAAGTGAGAGATCATCTCTCTACATCTCTCCATCTCTCTATCTCTCTCTATCTCTCTGTAGACATGTCCAGACACTCACGGAGACGAGGCTACTCCCTGAAGTCTATACTCTCTATACCACCTCCTCCTGTGCCGTCTGCTACAGTAGTTCCATTCCAACAACCCACCCATCTATTCATCAATTCACTGATTAGAAATCCATTCACACGTTATCCTCCATGATGGGCATTAGATCACATGCAACTGACACTGCCTTGTCTCTCAATGAACTTGATGCTTTTCTAACAGTCTTCTGGGTAACACTTTACTTTATAGGGGGGGTACACATTACACATTTATGAAACCAGTCATAACACCATTATGAGTGTTGCTGTATCATTCATGACCACCTTCACGACTCATTATTCAACAACATTCATAAGGGGTTTTGAATACGAAGGTTGTTGTGAATGATACTACGACATTCATGAAGGGGTCGTGGTTTCATAAAGGTGTTATGAATGCTTTACGTACACCCACCATAGTGAACTGCAACCGTCACCCTCCCTCTCTGTAATCAACATTAGGACTGGAGTAAATCACCAGCGAGGCTGATCTTATTTGCTAGTTGCCAGTGACAACAAGGGAGAGCCGTCTGTTGGTCCGGAGCTGCCCCAGTGGACCCTGGGAGAAGAGAGGAGGAGAGACGAAGGGGATGTTAGTGTTTCTTCCATGTATCGAGCCGTCCCCTCATCTGTCAGGTGTGTTTTTCTCCTATGCTGGCAAAGTATGTGGAAATGGGAATGATGGGAGATGGAGTGAAGCCATGGGGAGAATGGGATTGTGGAATAAATGGATTGGAATGAGACAGGGGAGATGTTGCCTCCCTTTTACATTCTTACTTAGGCTATTATATCACTCTCTTTCAGTTACTGTAACTCTCAAATTCTATAAGTTGCCTGTATTCCCCAGGCATACTTTCTAAAATCCTTCACTCAATACACCACCTACTGTCCTGCACCACCAAATGATTAACCGATCCACCAATTTCCAGATCCTAAAATGAATCTAGAGGGACTGACCTTCTCTCAGACTGTTAATAATAGCTTACCTTACTGTCATTCTTCAAGTTATTTTGGCTGTGGTCTAGGTAGGAGACATTGAGAGGAAAGGGCAGAGACTAAACAGATTCACACAATGTCTAGTGCTATTGCCAAAGAGAATGATTCAACAACAACAATATTATGTGGTGATGGAGTATCAGGCCTCATTTATTATGGAAAGGCCTAAATCACGACATACCTTGGTGTCAAATTACAATAGCTTCTTGAACGCAAGGGTTGTACAACGTATAATTTGTTGAAATCACCTGTTGCACTTTTTGTGAGACTTTTTGTGAGACTTTCTTCGCACATAGCACGTAGCTATGACCCCAGTGAAATTGTCTTCTCACCTCTGCCTGCTCAAATGTTGTTTTATAGTGTCACAGACAAATTAGTGAGGGACCTCTAAAAAGGTCCTACCTGTCACATTTTTCAAGATGATCAATAAAATAGATGTGATGTCTAATCATATACTTTTGGGGATCAAGTGATATGATTGCTCCTCCATACTAGAGCAGGGTGGGCTGAAAAGTAACTAGCTAATCAAATCAACAATATATTTTTTTTAAGTGCAAAACTCTACACATATGTGAGGCCCTCCAGGAACAGGAACAGGAACAGGAACAGGAACAGGAACTGATCTATGAAGTCCAAATCCAAATAATGCGACATCACACACGGATGAGAGTTGAACTAAGGCACTCCTCTCACCACTCTTAGGTTTATGGTTACAGCATATCAACATGCCTAGTAGATTTCCTCTCATTTGCATTGTGCATTTGTCTCTCTTCTTTCTCACTGCCCATGTCCTTTGTATCTGTCTGTCAGTTGAGGCGGCGAAGCTGTAGTCAGGTGACCCTCTTGGTCGCCACATCGCATTACACGAGTTCTATCCCTGTGGCTCCGCCCTCACTACAAGCCAGGCTCCTCCTCTTCCTGAGCCAGCGTTTCCATGACATCGAGACTCTCCTCAGCTGGAGCTCCTGGTTCAAGAACCGAGGTCTACGTCATTAGAATTTGTATGTGTAACAGGAAAACACACCGATTATTCTAGCTACATGCATTTCTATCAGCACGCCATTATCCCAAATCGTTCCCTATCCCTATCCCTATCCCTCCCCCTTGCCCATTACCCTTCAATGCACGATCTGTAAGGCGTTGGTGAGCAAAATGGTGGACGCTCCCAACGCTGCTTTTTCTATCCAGACCCTTTAGATCTGCATGCAATGAAGGGTTAGGGCTAAGGCGAATGTGTAGGGATCAAAGTGGAACTGGCTGTCCCAACTCCATAAACATTGCTCTCAGCCCAACCCCTGTCTCCTTCTCCTCACAGTTTCTATGGTTACACCCAGCAGAACTATGGGGACAACGTTGCAGCTGCTTATTACATCCTTAGCCTCAAGGGAGGATTCAGGTAACTGTTATGCCATTTTGGGCTGCCCATAACTGCCTGTGCATGCTCCCTTTTTGACCTGTTGGTGAGTATTAGTGTGCTTTGTGTTTTTTGTTGTTGTGCATTTGGATGTTTTTTTGTTGTTGTTCTATTTGCTGATCACTGTGTTGTTCACTTGTTGTTAGTGATGACTAGTCTGTTGTCCCTCCAGGTTTGCAGGACAGTCAGAGTGGTTCCGATCAGACAGAAGAGGGAAGTTCAACTGGGATTTCATGAACCGCCGGGACAGCGCCATAGAGGAAGTGGATGTCAGCAACACACTCATTAACTACACAGGCCTAGAAAACCTGGGTACATACCACTTTATTCATGTCTGGGGGGTGGGGATTTGTATTTATTTCACAATGCAGGTTCAATAAGAAAGTTACCCTTCATAAATATTCATGGACAACTTTGCATTTTGGTTCATATGTATTTTTATTTATGTACAGTCGTGGCCAAAAGTTTTGAGAATGACACAAATATTAATTTTCACAAAGTCTGCTGCCTCAGTTTGTATGATGGCAATTTGCATATACTCCAGAATGTTGTGAAGAGTGATCAGATGAATTGCAATTAATTGCAAAGTCCCTCTTTGCCATGCAAAACATGGCCACTGCAATTCAGCCCTGCCACAAAAGGACCAGCTGACATCATGTCAGTGATTCTCTTGTTAACACAGGTGTGAGGGTTGACGAGGACAAGGCTGGAGATCACTCTGTCATGCTGATTGAGTTCGAATAACAGATTGGAAGCTTCAAAAGGAGGGTGGTGCTTGGAATCATTGTTCTTCCTCTGTCAACCATGGTTGCCTTCAAGACAAAAAGGGCTTCACAGGCAAGGATATTGCTGCCAGTAAGATTGCACCTAAATCAACCATTTATCGGATCATCAAGAACTTCAAGGAGAGTGGTTCAATTGTTGTGAAGAAGGCTTCAGGGCGCCCAAGAAAGTCTCCTAAAGTTGGTTCAGCTGTGGGATCGGGGCACAACCAGTACAGAGCTTGTTCAGGAATGGCAGCAGGCAGGTGTGAGTGCATCTGCACGCACAGTGAGGCGAAGACTTTTGGAGGATGGAATGTTGTCAAGAAGGGCAGCAAAGAAGCCACTTCTCTCCAGGAAAAACATCAGGGACAGACTGATATTCTGCAAAAGGTACAGGGATTGGACTGCTGAGGACTGGGGTAAAGTCATTTTCTCTGATGAATCCCCTTTCCGATTGTTTGGGGCATCCGGAAAAAAAGCTTGTCCGGAGAAGACAAGGTGAGCGCTAACATCAGTCCTGTGTCATGCCAACAGTAAAGCATCCTGAGACCATTCATGTGTGGGGTTGTTTCTCAGCCAAGGGAGTGGGCTCACTCACAATTTTGCCTAAGGACACAGCCATGAATAACGAATGGTACCAACACATCTTTCGAGAGCAACTTCTCCCAACCATCCAGGAACAGTTTGGTGACCAACAATGCCCTTTCCAGCATGATGGAGCACCTTATGGCCAATCCTCAAGAGGCGGGTGGACAAACAAAAACCCATAAATTCTGACAAACTCCAAGCATTGATTATGCAAGAATGGGCTGCCATCAGTCAGGATGTGGCCCAGAAGTTAATTGACAGCATGCCAGGGCGGATTGCAGAGGTCTTGAAAAAGAAGGGTCAACACTGCAAATATTGACTCTTTGCATCAACTTCATATAATTGTCAATAAAAGCCTTTGACACTTATGAAATGCTTGTAATTATACTTCAGTATTCCATAGTAACATCTGACAAAAATATCTAAAGACACTGAGGCAGAAAACTTTGTGGAAATTAATATTTGTGTCATTTTCAAAACTTTTGGCCACCACTGTACCCTATGCCTGTCACGGCTTTGGTAAGAACGAGACCAAGGCGCATTGGATGTTGAGTTCCACATATTTAATACAAAGAGAAACTTAAACAAAACAAAATATATCAATAAACGAACAACTAAAAGTGACTACGTGGTGCACAAACACAAAACAATATCCCACAAACACAGGTGGGAAAAATAGCTACTTAAATATGATCCCCAATTAGAGACAATGATTACCAGCTGCCTCTAATTGGGAATCATACAAAACACCAACATAGAAGATATAAACTAGAACACAACATAGAAATTATAAACTAGAATGCCCCCTAGTCACGCCCTGACCTACTACACCATAGAGAAACAAGGGCTCTATATGGTCAGGGCGTGACAATGCCAGTGGTATTCAACCTTTTGGAACCAAAAATCTCAAATTTGGACTCATCAGACCAAAGGACACATTTCCACCGGTCTAATGTCCATTGCTCATGTTTCTTGGCCCAAGAAAGTCTCTTCTTATTATTGGTGTCCTTTAGTGGTGGTTTCTTTGCAGCAATTTGACCATGAAGGCCTGATTCACGCATTCTCCTCTGTGAAGCATTTGGAATGCAATTTCTTAGGCTGGTAACTCCAATGAACTTATCCTCTGCAGCAGAGGTAACTCTGGGTCTTCCTTTCCTGTGGCGGTCCTCATTAGAGACAGTTTTGTCATAGCGCTGATGGTTTTTGCGACTGCACTTGAAGAAACGTTCGACGTTTTAGAAATGTGCTGTATTGACTGAACTTCATGTCTTAAAGTATTGATGGACTGTATATATGATGATGGTACAGATTATTATTATACATTGTATTGGTGACACAATTAAATATTAAATTAAATGTATTTATTTGTAAAGTATGCTTCGTGTTGTGCATCTGGATCAATACAGACATTTATGGAGCAGACACAGAAAACCAAATGGACAGATGTTATGGTTAGCATTTTAAAACGTGTGTGAATCTTATTAACTATAAGTGAGGGATGTAAATCCTATAATCCTTTGAGACTGAAGAGTGGAGAGGAGACCTTAAAGGTGAAGTTGAATAATAGGAATAACCATTCAAGAGGTAAACAAAGAGATTAACATATTTTATAGATTGAGGTAATTATGTATTAACTACATGATATACTGTTGCAATCATACTGTAACAAAACATTGCTGCTCATGAGTTCATGCTTAAACTACTTCTGCAGGTACATATAACCATATTGAGTCATCTCAGTGATATTATTAGCTTATTTTTGCTAAATGATGACAATGTAACCGATTGTGTTTTACTTGCACGATACAAAACAGCTCGGCTAATATATAAATCCAACCGCGATCTGCAAAAGTAGGCCAACGCGTGCGCATGTGCTTGTTTATTGTTGGAATATTTCTTATGCGGAAGTTAGCAACACGGAATTAATTCGCGACGGACAACAACAATCATATCGCAACTGTACGAATCAACCTGCATATTTAGCAAGTTAAGTTAAACATACGGGAGCAACACACACAATAGCATACACATCTGTGTTGGATTAGTCTAGACGGATAAATGTCTGATGTACCAGGTATACCTTTTTTCGTCTTGGACTGGCCTTTGCTCGAAAATTAAGTGCAGCCAGCCAGCCAGCCAGCCAGCTAGCTAATGTAGCTAGCTACATTGCTAGCTAGCTGCCTAGGTAAAGCTAGCTAACTAAAGCGTTCAGCATTGTGGTTAGCTACTTGTAAATAGCAACATGACATGGATTTGTTTCGTATTTTTCCAGAAGCTTCTAACAGAGAAGAGGTCGAGGAGAACACCCCTGAACCAGAGGCAAGAAATACTACATCTTGTGGTTAGGAGTTGTCAGTGTGTGTACATGCCTTGCCCTATGGATGGATACCTGGCTGGCTAACGTTAGCCAATAACTAGCTAGTAGCTAGTTGTCATGGCTAGTTTGTCAGGCACACGGTTAGTAGAGAACCTGTCATGACTTGTCACCAATCGTAGACTGTGTATTCTGCATCCATTGACATGTTGACACACTGACACTGTATTGGCATGCAATACAATGCACAGCTTCTTATGATGTGCATAAAACCAAACAAGGATTATAATTGTAATGTTCTTGATCAAACTAATGTTTCCATGTTTACACCGAGTTTCCTCTTGATTTCTGCTAGGAGCAGTCAGACGATAGCAGTGACGACGGCGAGGCATCAGGGGACACAGAGAGTAAGTGTCAAAAACCTCAAGTTTTTGCTGTCAACACCAAAGTCTCATATTTTCATCAGAATAATTATTTGTTTATTTCGTACAGTGGATTTCCTGCGCAATCTCTTCTCTAAAACCTTGGGCATATCTGGAGAGAAGGTTTTGGATGAGCTGACTCTTGAGGGGGTGGCCAGTTACATACAGAGTGGCAAATGTGAGTCTATTATTAATCTCTAACCCAGCGTGTACACATTTCATGTAGGGGTTGATGACTATGTAGCCCAGCAAGCAGTGCATCTGTCATCTAGGCCTAGTATAAATGTGCCATTAGTCAACACAAGAAAATAGACTGTATTAGGAATAACATCATCTGTCTAGCCTGAGGCCATATAATTTGCTTGCTGAAAAACATACCAATATTTAAGTATGTTACTACAACTACAACTGACTATGTGATACTGCTTCATTGGTTAACAAATGGTACAATCCAGGAAGTTAAAGGATTCTCTCTGCTCCTCTATCCTCCACAGGCAAAAACATAATCTGTATGGTGGGTGCAGGGATCTCTACATGTGAGTAACTCCCCCTCTTGCATAACCGTGGGCTGAGCATAACATAATTAGTCTAGACCTGTTTTGTTGGACAAATAAGACACTTAGCCTAAATACAAATAGATTTCCCTCTAAATTGTGTGTATAATGTATCCACCACTTTTGTGATGATGACACTGCCCCTCTGTCCCCCTCAGCGGCTGGGATCCCTGACTTCCGCTCCCCAGACACAGGGCTCTATGCTAACCTGCAGAAGTACAACTTGCCATACCCTGAGGCTATCTTCCAGATAGACTACTTTAAGGTCTGAAACGTTCTGTCGGATTCTTTTGGCTTAAGAAAGTAATTAGCTTGCTACACTAAAGATCTGCGCAGATTATTTTGTTATTTGCTGCTATCACCACTCAAGATGTACCTCTTTCTATATCAGAAACACCCTGAGCCCTTCTTTGCCCTGGCCAGGGAGCTGTACCCAGGACAATTCAAGGTAGGATCTAGCTTATTTTCTGGCCTTTCATTTTCTTAACTTTATTTCCTGAATTGTGCATTGTGCCTGTTTATTTTTAGGTATCACTAACAGCAGTGTTGTTGTATGTTAAGCCCACAGTATGTCACTACTTCATCAAGTTGCTGAAGGACAAAGGGCTACTCAAACGCTGCTACTCACAGGTTCGGTATTCTTTCATATCCTTTGTTCTGTGTCTGAGTTAGTCACCTACAGCCTGTATTGAAGTGTTATTGAAGTGTCATCAACCCCTCCATTTCTGCCTGTGCAGAATATTGACACCCTGGAACGTGTAGCAGGACTGGAGGGAGAGGACCTGATTGAAGCCCACGGCACCTTCTACACCTCACACTGTGTCAGCTTTATGTGCCGCAAAGAGTACGACTTGGACTGGATGAAAGGTTAGTGTATGTGGTACGGTAATATCTAACTGGGGTGGTTTAACAAAACGCTGTTATACCACCTAGGCAGACACTCATTTACATGGATATGCTAATTAAGTTGTCATTTAAAAGGAGCGTTGGTGCTATTCAAATAATTGTTGAATTCTAATCTTGTTTACCTCTGACCTGCAGAGAAAATCTTCTCGGATGACATCCCCAAATGTGACAAGTGCAGCAATCTGGTTAAACCAGGTGAGTGACTGCGTTGTCATTTCCTTTTACTTCTTATCCCTCCTTACTTGAATATGCTCTCTCCCTTTTCAGTTCCTTTTAGTTCAAAGTTCATACCTGTTTATTACACTTTCTTTGTAAAAGACTGTATTTCTCCTTGTTCTCCATTTTCAGACATTGTTTTCTTTGGTGAGAATCTACCGAAGAGGTTCTTCACCTCAATGGCCATGGTGAGTGTGGTCTGGGTGTTGACTTGATAGACTACTTAGAGTTTGTGCCTCTGTCTTTTCCATGAATGTGCATATTAGGGTGTGTACACCCATAATGAAGTGATGAACCATAATGAAAGGCACAGTACTGGTTCCTGTTACCGTCGTCTCCTGTTTCTATTCTCCTCCAGGACTTTCCTCGCTGTGATCTGCTGATTATAATGGGGACCTCCCTGCAGGTTCAGCCCTTTGCTGCTCTGGTTGGCAGGTGAGTCTTTCTGTCTGACTCTTCACAGAACCATGATTATAATGTTATCTGATAGACTACTATATTGGTATAGTGTTGCGTTTCAACATGTGTTCTCTTCAACCATGTACTCAAGCATCAACAAGCTCATAAATGGTGTGTGATGGAATACATGTTTGTGTTTGCAGGGTTTCAAACAGCTGCCCTAGACTGCTCATTAACCTGGAGAAAGCAGGCGGTGTAAGTCCTCTGTCCCTCTGGATTTGCATTAGACTTTCCTTCCTCTATCCACCTCTGTATGTTAACGTGTATATCTTTCTGTCTGCGTCTCCCTGTAGGCAGATCCTCTATTAGGGATTATAAGCATTGGCGGAGGGATGGACTTTGACTCAGCGAAAGCATACAGGCGAGAAGCTATCACTTTCACTTGAACTACAGTGATAATGATGATGGTGGAGATGGTGTTGGAGGTTTTGCTGATGAATATTCATTGGTTATGATTTGTCTCTCTCAGGGATGTGGCTCATATTAGTACATGTGATGATGGATGCTTGGCACTTGCTGAGCTACTGGGATGGAAGGTAAATATACTGTACATGCTTAGTAAATACCCATATTCTATGGACCCATTCGTGATAAGAGTGAGACAGAGATTGTTGAGTTCGATGAAAGTTCTTGAAACCTTAAAGTAGTCTTTTTTTTCTCTCTCTCTCTTTTTCGCTCACCATTCTCGCACTCCCACTCTCCCTCCCTCCATTATCTCTCTTTCTCCAAGGCGGAGCTGGAAGAGATGGTGAAACGGGAGCATGAGAAGATTAACAGCAAAGCCGAAGAGGAACGGACAAATCAGAGCTCTGGAGCTGCAGGGAAGGCGGAGTCAGGGAAGGCGGAGTCAGGGAAGGCGGAGTCAGGGAAGGCGGAGTCAGGGAAGGCGGAGTCAGGGGAGGCGGAGGTAGAATAACTAATGAGACTGGCCGGCCGGCTCCAACCCATCACTTGGCTTCAGTCTGGAAGCAGAGTTCCATACATTAACCAGGACTGTGCTCTACTGT
This sequence comes from Oncorhynchus mykiss, assembly GCF_057628025.1. Taxonomy (NCBI): domain Eukaryota; kingdom Metazoa; phylum Chordata; class Actinopteri; order Salmoniformes; family Salmonidae; genus Oncorhynchus; species Oncorhynchus mykiss. The sequence continues at coordinate 13,891,582 of NC_143048.1, forward strand.
CTGTTTTGGATTTTCTCCCTTTAGTTTGCACTTTACTAACTTCTCTCTCCTCTCCAACCTCTGTTTGACATAAACCCACCTCCTGACTCCTACTGTGTGTATTGGTCTGTCTTTTGACAGTTCCCACAGATGGAGTTTATAGCAATACACACTAAAATGAGCATACGTTTCCTTCTGAGGGAGAGAACTACAGGCACTGAGCTGTCAGCATGCCAACTAGCTCTGTTGAGTCATATAGTTGATGATTTTAGACTGAAATGACAAAGTGTAGAGGGCATGGCAGGGTAACAAAGATGATGAATATCTGATGCATCCACTGATGCAGTGACACAACTACTGTAAATAAAATGGGGGAAAAGTATAATATAGCATTTTATGACTTACTATTTATAAGCAATTATAATTATGGATTTGTTTTTCATGACATTGCTTTTTGTGCTCCTTGTTTCTATCAATTGTTTCAATATAATTATTTTTAACAATATGTTTTAATCTATTAAGCGTACCTGTGACATTTAGTTTCTCTACTTCCTGTAGCTGTTGGTGTAGGACGGTTTCTATTTCAGCACAAATGATGCAGCAGGAAGTTACCACAGTGGTGTGAGATGATGTCGCAGTACATCTCTGGTGTTGACCAAATGCAACTCGATGCTTTCTAAAAGATTGCGTGTGATACAACAAGTAAAAACACAAAATAAAGTGTCAGTCTCCCTCTGAATTTGGTATTTTTCATACACATACAGTACATTTAAGCATTGACCTCAAACCCAGCTGGTGCAACTGATGTTGATTGGTACAATTGATGTTGTCTGTGACAGGGTGCATGCGTTGTTTATTTCTATGTAGTGTATTGTAGCCATTAGTTGAACAGAAAATACTGTTGCACACTTACACTTAGAATCCCATCTTTTATTCACCATCTCACCCTCCATACTCACACCACTTCCCTGACTCAGCTTTTAAATGGCAGTGTCTGTGAATCCATTTTTGTCTGTGTTTTCACCTCTATAAAGTGCAACACACAGATTTGTCTGTGAGTAAAAGAGAGAGAGAGATCAGTATTATTCAGGTCTTGAGGAAAAAAGGCTAAGCAGACTAATTTCTTTCTATGTTAAATGTGTTAGCAAGGTTAACCACATGAGGGGGGTGGGAGATGGAGGAGGAGAGAATGAGAAAACACAAAATAAGTTGAGAACTTGTGAGCAAGTGAAAGTGCAACATCAAATGTCAAGGTGTGTAGTCGAGTGTGGTAGAGGCAGGTAAAAGCATCGACACAATACATGCTTCTGACGGAACAGCGAAATACTATCTCGCTAAGGTACGAAGTCTGCATTAGGATTTTTTTTTACCCTGTCATTTTTCATCAATAAGATAAATTGTTGAGCAACGTAGTTAGAATGTGAAAGGACAATCTGTTGGCACAAGGTTAGAACATGAAGAGATCTGTGGAGTTTCTGTCTGGCTGAAGGGAAGCCACATAAAGTCACAGCTACTTTGAAAACAGCCATATAGGGCCTATTAACAGTAAGTAACCCTTTTTAATGTCAAAATAATGTATTTTGGGTGAACTATCCCTTTAAATGTGTGTTGAAGAAGGATGTTATCACTCTTCTATTCCAGAATAACTTTTTCAAATGGTCATTTTTCTCTCATGTTCTTTAAAAAAAATCTTTAATGTTGATATATTGGATTTAATCTTAATCTATTTGCGGTTGGCATACACTAAACATTTTGTACACTATGTTTCTGTGGTGTCCTCTAGTCTGGGATGATGAGGGGATTGGAAGATCAGGATGAGAAGGATGACTCTCACAGGTGAGGATCTTTTCTCCACCCCATGGATCGTTATTAGGGACCTACTCGGGGTATAGATCTCCGTTTTATACAAGCTCTGGCGGTTTCCAGGACACTGATTAAACGTCGTCCTGGATTGAAAGGCATTTTACATCTTACTTGTTTTTTAGTCCAGAACTAGGCTGGTAAACCGCCCCTGTATGCTGTAACAGCATATTATGGTGCCTGTAATTACCCCCTGTTGTGCCATTATCTCTAGAGGTGTGAGTGGCACGGTGAGGACAGAGAAAGTTTCAAGGAGGCCCCTGACTCTGCTGGACAGGTTGCGACTGTGTCAGGACGCCTGGGCCCCTGGGGGCCCCTGGGATAGAGACGGTGCCCATGCTGCCCTCTGGGGCCGGCCTGCTGGGGTGAGTTCCCCCCCACCACCCTCAACCATGAGGTCAGATAGTAGATAGTGGCATGGACCTACACAGTATGTGTCTGTCCCAAATGGCACCCTATACCATATCTAGTGCACTACTTTTGACCAGGGCCCATATGGCTCTGCCATTTGGGACGGGGACACACACTGTGTAGGTCCATGCCACTATCTACTATCTGACCTCATGGTTGACCTCTCTGTATTCAGGCCCGTAGGCCTAGTCTCCAGGTCACCTTGGTACATTAGGTTGGCATGTGGACAGGCTGCGATATTACAGACGAAATGGAAGCAGGCACTTACAGCATGTCGAGTTGCACTTGTAGTTCTCCTTACTTTGCATAAACGCAAATGAATGCAGAAGTGCTGCATGTGTGAGAGAGTAAGAGAGGAGAGACACAGATGGACTGAAAGAAAGAGGAGCAGACTAAGTAGTGGCGTAGAAGTTGATCGTTGCAGAAAGTATTTTCGGTTTGCTAAAGAACCCCAGCTATTTTAAGGACCCTTTCTCAACAAGACCAGCCTCTGAGACAAGTGAGTACGGTGAGACAATGGTGATCCAGTATCTGGATACAGCATCCGATTACACTGTAAAAATGACTGTATGTCAGGGTTTAGGTTGAATTGGTGGGATAAGAAAAGCACTTTAGCAATGTTTTTTCCCCCAACACATTTTCCATGTGGATAGGTAGTATCACTGTAAGAAAGAGCAACACTTACATGTTATTCTTGACTTTTTCGAAATGCTGTTGTGTTACAGCCTGAATTTAAAATGGATTAAATTGAGATGTTTTGTCACTGGCCTTCACACAATACCCCATAGTGTCATAGTGGAATTATATTTTTTGACATTTTTACATAAGCGCTGAAATGTCTTGAGTCAATATGTATTCAACCCCTTTGATATGGCCTAAATAAGTTTAGGAGTAAACATTTTCTTTACAAGTCACTTAATAAGTTGCATGAACTCACTGTGTGTGCAATAATAGTGTTTAACATGCTTTTTGAATGACTACCTCATCTCTGTACCCCACACACACAATTACATGTAATTTCAAACATAGATTCAACCACAAAGACTAGGGAGGTGCCCTCGCAAAGAAGGGCACCTATTGGTAGATGGGTAAAAAATAAAAAAGCAGACATTGAATATCCCTTTGAGCATGGTGAAGTTATTAATTAAACTTTGGATGGTGTATCAATACACCTAGTCACTACAAAGATACAGGTCTACTTCCTAACTCACTTGCCGTAGAGGAAGGAAACGGCTCAGGGATTTCACCATGAGGCCAATGGTGACTTTAAAACAGTTACAGAGTTTAATGGTTGTGATAGGAGAAAACTGAGGATGGAACAACAACATTGCAGTTACTCCACAAAAGTAACCTAAATGACAGTGAAAAGTATTCAAAAACATGCATCCTGTTTGCTACAAAGCACTAAAGTAATACTGCAAAACATGTGACAAAGCAATTCACTTTGTCCTGAAAAAAAAGTGTTATGTTTGGGGCAAATCCAACACAACATATTACTGAGTAGCACTCTCCATATTTCCAAGCATAGTGATGGCTGCATCATGTTATGGGTATGCTTGTAATCGTTAAGGTCTGATGAGTTTTTCAGAATAAAAAAAGAAACGGAATGGAGCTAAGCACGGGCAAAATACTAGAGGGAAACCTGGTTCAGCCTACTTTTGATCAGTCACTGGGAGATGAATTCACCTTTCAGCAGGACAATAACCTAAAACACAAGGCCAAATCTATACTGGAGTTGTTTACCAAGAAGACATCAATTGTTCCTGAGTGGACGAGTTACAGTTTTGATTGAAGTCTAATTAGAAAATCTACGGCAAGACTTAAAAATGGTTGTCTAGCAATAATCAACAACCAATTTGACAGAGCTTGAAGAATTTTGAAAATAATAATGGGCAAATGTTGCACAATCCCAGTGTGGAAAGCTCTTAGAGGCTTACCCAGAAAGACAGTTGTTATCGCTGCCAAAGGTGCTTCTACAAAGTATTGACTCAGGGGTGTGAATACTTATGTAAATGGAATACTTTAATATTTCATTTTCAATAAATGTGCAAAAATATTTTTTAACATGTTTTCACATGTCATTATGGGGTATTGTGTGTATATGGGGGAGAATCTATTTAAGCAATACGGCACGAGGGGTGTGGTATATGGCCAATATACCACGGCTAAGGGCTGTTCTTACGCATGACGCAACACGGAGTGCCTGGACACAGCCATTAGCCATGGTATATTGGCCATATACCACAACCCCCCGAGGTGCCTTATTGCTATTATAAACTGGTTACCAACATAATTGTAGCAGTAAAAATAAGTGTTTTGTCATACCTGTGGCATACAGTCTGATATACCATGGCTGTCAGCCAATCAACATTCAGGGCTCAAACCACCCAGTTTATAAATATCTATAGTCCATGTTGAATTCAGGCTGTAACACAACAGTGTTGAATAAGTCAAGGGGTATGAATACTTTGTGAAGGCACTATCTAGTCATTGTAATGATGAAGTGAACAAAGTTCATTTCTCTTCCACAGGTTTAGTTGACGATATGCGTCGATATTTAAAGGACTTGATATTAAATATAGTTTGCCTTGCATCAAACTGCTGATACCTATAGTTTGTTTTTGACTTGACTCAAAGTGAACATACCAATGTGTCTTTCGCTATCACAGTCAGTCATCTATTCCTGAACACACTGTTCGTCAAACCCACTTCCTGCAGTGTGTCTGTAGGTCTATTGCGTGTGTGTGTGTGCGCATGCTCACTTATTTCGCTGTGAGTTTTTGGTGCGTACATGTATTTGAATATGTGTGTGTTATTTGTGCTTGCACATTCTCTGCCACTTAGTTAGCGTTGGTGTGAGGTTAGCCTGGCTTGCTCACTTCTCTAGGCCTTGAATGACTGTTCCACAGAAAAATCCATCTTGTCCTTTTCTGTGAAGCTGCTCTGCACAGTCAAAGTTTCCTAACATCCAGACACAGTGTAATGAGGCTTCTCGTCACCTCTCTCTCTCCTTTCACAGAGCTTCCTGGTGTTGAGGGACTCTGCCTCCCAGCCCGTCCTGCTGTGTGTGGCCACTGGAGGAGAGAGTGGACATGTCAGAGACAACCCCATACATCGCACTGGTGCAGGTAGGCAAGACAGACATGCATTTTGTATTGACCAGAACCTCAACATTCATATGTGACCCTGTTTAAAAAAAAGTTTATCTCAAATTTGTTGTATGCCTTATAATAAACTCTCTGTTCTTCTTTCTCAGCTTATCAGCTATCTCAGTCATTTTTAGGGTTCTCTGATCTGGCCCAGTTAGTGGTGTTCTACTCTATGAGCAGGTGAGTTACAACAACCTACGCAATATACTGTATACTAACTACAGTATTTCTCAGTTATGCATCTGATGTATTTCATTAATCTCTCTGTCTCTCTCTCTCTCCCAGGGACGTGTTGCCAGTGTGTCTGTTCATCCCTCCGTGGCTCTACAGTCTAACAGATCAGCCACAGTCCAACAGTCTGTCCCAGCTGGGTCCCAGTAAGTCTGAATTCACCCTCTCCATCTCTCCTCTTCCTCACCTACGCTCTCTTCCACTTATCATCTTCCTTTCACTCCTTCTGCACAACTATCTCCTTGTCATCCATCCTAGTCACTTCATATCAAACGTCTTGTCCTCTATGTGCTCCTCCTTTTACTCTACCTCCTCTTACTCCTCTTGACGACTACCCTCTCCTCTTCTCTCATTCTAATGTTTGATCTATTTTCCTCCCTCTCTTTTTGTGTGCCTGTTTGTATATAGAATCCTGGCTGTGTCCCACCTCTGACCTCCAGACTGATCACATGACTCAGAGGGTTCCTGGTACTGCCATGTGCACCATACAGGTAATCAGTTGCATTCATAATTTCATAACATGTCTATAAAGGTTGGGACCTATTCACTGTCTTATATTCTGCTTTAACATGACATGTAGTTGGAGACCCACTCTAGCGGATGTGTTGCCATGGTTTGACATGTGGTTCACACAGAAAAGCTGATGTCTGCTTTGGGTTCTCCTAGTGCTTTGTAATGTTACCCAGTCAATTGTCACTCTCAGCATCATAGATGAGATGCAGTGTACCTCAGTTCAGACTGACGTCACAGGGCCTTTTGCTCTTCATTCAAAGAGTTGTATCTTACATTTGAATATTATATGTCCTTTTTCAAATCTATATACAGTGGGGAGAACAAGTATTTGATACACCTCCGATTTTGCAGGTTTTCCTACTTACAAAGCATGTAGAGGTCTGTATTTTTTTTTATCATAGGTACACTTCAACTGTGAGAGATGGAATCTAAAACAAAAATCCAGAAAATCACATTGTATGATTTTTAAGTAATTCATTTGCATTTTATTGCATGACATAAGTATTTGATACATCAGAAAAGCAGAACTTAATATTTGGTAAAGAAACCTTTGTTTGCAATTACAGAGATCATACATTTCCTGTAGTTCTTGACCAGGTTTGCACACACTGCAGCAGGGATTTTGGCCCACTCCTCCATACAGACCTTCTCCAGATCCTTCAGGTTTCGGGGCTGTCGCTGGGCAATACGGACTTTCAGCTCCCTCCAAAGATTTTCTATTGGGTTCAGGTCTGGAGACTGGCTAGGCCACTCCAGGACCTTGAGATGCTTCTTACGGAGCCACTCCTTAGTTGCCATGGCTGTGTGTTTTGGGTCGTTGTCATGCTGGAAGACCCAGCCACGATCCATCTTCAATGCTCTTACTGGGGGAAGGAGGTTGTTGGCCAAGATCTCGCGATACATGGCCCCATCCAGCCTCTCCTCAATATGGGGCAGTCGTCCTGTCCCCTTTGCAGAAAAGCAAAGAATGATCCCCAAAGAATGATGTTTCCACCTCCATGCTTCACGGTTGGGATGGTGTTCTTGGGGTTGTACTCATCCTTCTTCTTCCTCCAAACACGGCGAGTGTAGTTTAGACCAAAAAGCTCGATTTTTGTCTCATCAGACCACACGACCATCTCCCATTCCTCCTCTGGATCATCCAGATGGTCATTGGCAAACTTCAGACGGGCCTGGACATGCGCTGGCTTGAGCAGAGGGACATTGACGGCGTAGCGTGTTACTAATGGTTTTCTTTGAGACTGTGGTCCCAGCACTCTTCAGGTCATTGACCAGGTTCTGCCGTGTAGTTCTGGGCTGATCCATCACCTTCCTCATGATCATTGATGCCCCACGAGGTGAGATCTTGCACGGAGCCCCAGACCGAGGGTGATTGACCATCATCTTGAACTTCTTCCATTTTCTAATAATTGCGCCAACAGTTGTTGCCTTCTCACCAAGCTGCTTGCCTATTGTCCTGGAGCCCATCCAAGCCTTGTGCAGGTCTACAATTTTATCCCTGATGTCATTACACAGCTCTCTGGTCTTGGCCATTGTGGAGAGGTTGGAGTCTGTTTGATTGAGTGTGTGGACAGGTGTCTTTTATACAGGTAACGAGTTCAAACAGGTGCAGTTAATACAGGTAATGAGTGGAGAACAGGAGGGACTCTTAAAGAAAAACTAACAGGTCTGTGAGAGCCGGAATTCTTACTGGTTGGTAGGTGATCAAATACTTATATCATGCAATAAAATGCAAATTAATTACTTAAAAATCATACAATGTGATTTTCTTGATTTTTGTTTTAGATTCCGTCTCTCACAGTTGAAGTGTACCTATGATAAAAATTACAGACCTCTACATGCTTTGTAAGTAGGAAAACCTGCAAAATCTGCAGTGTATCAAATACTTGTTCTCCCCACTGTAGGTTTTAAAGGCCCAGGGCAGTCGAAATTACGTTTTTATTGTGTTTTGATATCATATTGTACAACTGAAGAATCTAACACTGTAATTATACCAGTAGCTAGGTTTCCTTCCAATTAGAGAATATTCTAGAATCTGCATAAAGTAAATATGCACATTTTCCCACCAGTGCTGTTTTTCCACCAAACAGACTTGTTGTGGATAGAAATCAGTGCGTGATGACATAGTGCACACAAAATGTACATTTTCACTTAAGTTTTCAAGTACAGAACAAAAATTGAAGTTCAATGTGCTTCCATTGCATTTTCAAGTCTACTGATAGTTTTGTCACAAAAAGTTCTGTGTTAAATAGCAAATGTGACTACTCTGGTCTTGGCACGTGTTCTAGCCAACAGCTCACAGATACAGTGAGGATAGACTACTTTACATGATGAGATTATTATGGATAAGAGCAAGAATAATTGTATTTATCAAATGGCAGTCAAGTATCGATCATCATGTCACCAGAATAAGACCCTTGATATTTATTGGAAAGGAGCATTAACATCACAATGCACTTTCACCACCCTGTGAAGTTTATCATAACTTATTATTGTTTATTTTTTTACCCCCTTTTTCTCCCTAATTTCGTGATATCCAATTGCGATCAAATTACTATCTTGTCTCATCGCTGCAACTTCCCAACGGGCTCGGAAGAGACGAAAGTCGAGTCATGCGTCCTAACCGCTCTTCTTAACTCCCGCCCGCTTAATCCGGAAGCCAGCTGCACCAATGTGTCGAGCAGGTGCCAGGCCCGCCACAAGGAGTCGCTAGAAGGCAATGAGCCAAGTAAAGCCCCCCCCCCCCGGCCAAACCGATCCTGGGTCTGTAGTGATACCTCAAGCACTGCGATAGTGCCTTAGACCACTGCTCAGGAGGCTCATCATAATATATTTAATGTGTAGCCTAACAAACTGCATGGTTTCCCCAATCATAGTAGGAGGACCCCATACCATATCATTGTGTGATTTTACTTCAATATTATGGTTATTATATCAATATATGCACATAAAGGCATTTTCACCGCAATTTCTCAAATAATTAATTTTACAGACACAAAAAGATCCCACCATGTCAAACAAACAAATGATCTGTCTGCATTTTAAAAAATATGCTGAAACTTCCTGTTTCCATCAAAGCTGTCATTACTTTTTTTTATACGGTATGACTTTACTCACATAAAAACTGTGGAAGGAAACGTGGTTAGTGTTATTTCCTGGTAGTTGCTGGCTCCCATATACAGGATGCATGGGTGGAGTTTTGGCTTGCCAGGTGACCACACCAGGCGGAATAAGGTGTAATACACCAATGACAAAGGGAGTACCACACCTCTCTGTCAATAACCTCTCTCTCATTAGCCCCCTCCTCTGCTTTGGTGCCCTTCCCCTCCCCACTCAGACCTCTCCCAGACAGACCTAGCAAAATTCTTGATTGAGAAAGATTGTTTTGCAAAAAAAATATTTTTTGTTTCTTTTTGACCATTTTAATGCAAAACTAATATAGTAAGGTATTTATTTGTTCCCCAGAAATGATTTGATATTGAGATAAAAACGGCCTTTAATACTCAAACCATAAACCATTGTATTGTATCAAATTCAAATCATTCTCCAATGATCATTTTTAATTTTCTGAAAGATCCTCATGTGGTTCATGCCTTTTAAATATACAGTCAAGCTCCCTCTCAACTGTCTTCTGTTCAATAGCTGACAGCAGCCAATGGTGCTCTGTGCATCATCAACCCACTCTATCTCCATGAGCATGGCGATGACTGGCTGACCCAACCAACCAGCCCACAGCGAGTTAATCGGCCAGCGAATTATAGGCGTGAGAGACGACTGAGTACAACAAGACCTTGGTCAGGGTCGGGCCTTCTTACTAAGAGAGCTATCTCAATGGAGCAGGAGTCCTACAGCTCCAGGTCTGATAATCCAGGTAAAGTGATTTTGCTGTTAAAGGCCCAGTGTGGGTTAAAAACATGATTTACCTATGATTTATATTTATTTCCACACTATGAGGTTGGAATAATAAAATTGTGAAAATGATGTAAGAGCTGAAATGATTTGATATTGAGATAAACAAAAATGGCTGCATTGGACCTTGTTTTATTATCCTTGTCCATCCTGTCTGTGGGAAAATGTCACCGCATGAATCATCCTTCTCACTGTAGGAGCTAATGAGAAATCAGAGCCATTATGCCAAAACCAAAATCAACCAACGACTAACTGACATGTTTGGTCTTGTCTCCTTATCTCCATTGTCTCCTGTAGTCCAGGCTACCCCGTCTCCCCCCACCCCAACAGGAGGGGTGGTTCTGAGGAGGCCCAGTAGGGAGGCTTCCATTGAGTCACTCGACAGAACCTGGACCCAGGACCGCACTACCAGGCCCCCCTCAGACCCCAAGCCCCTGTTCAGCCCTGCCCCTCAGTCCCCTCACAGGGTGTCCTGGGTTGAGGACAGGGTATGGCTCTCCAAACCGCCACCCCCCTCCCTCCTCCGCCCCCCCTCCCTGGAGATGGACTCGCTGTCAATTAGCAGCATGGAGGAGGAGCCGGAGTCGGTCACCTCCCCTTCCCACTCCCCCCACCCCTCGCATCGTTTGGCCGACAAGGTGAAACACCGCCTCTCGGCTGTGGGCCTGGCCATTGGTGGGCTGGGGTGTCCACAGAAGAGGATGACCAAGCGGGTGCAGGAGCTCAGCAAGCGGAGGGGCGGTTTGTTTGCCGAGGCAGTGATGGGATTCGTTGAGATGACCCTGGGGGCGGGGTTTATCCCTGGAATGACAGGTGCGGACCTGCTTCAGGAGGTGCGTACGGCTCTCACTGCCCTGAGAGAGACACTGCTGGACTGTCCTGAGATACACATCCTCATAGACAGTATGGCAGACACACCCGATGGGGAGCTGGGTGAGTCCATCCATTAACAAATTAGTGTTCGAAAACAGAATATCACTACTATTATACAAAAAAACGGTTCAGCTTTAGTTCAGGATGCACTACAAAGCCAAAACGGACAAATACTCCAACTACATAATTTTCCAGAATTGGTTTCTAACACCTCAGTCTCTCCTTATCCTCCATTATCTCTGTCCTCTATCTACATTAGATGCCATACTGGAGCTCTCCCTACACAAGGTGGCCCTAAAGCCTGTGAGCGCCCACCTGTACACCTGCCTCCAGAGCTGTTGGGACCATGACGGTAGCCTGCGGAAGCTGAGGGAGAACCAGCGGCTCCTGGAGGGCCGGGGGGTGGAGGAGCTGGAAGGGACACCTGGGGCGGGGGTCCCTGACCCTGTCACCCTGGAGAAGATCCAGCAGAGGTGGTCAGCCATGCACCAGTCTTACTCCCCCAGCAGGAAGGTCCATATCCTGCTCAAGGTCTGCAAGACCATCTACCACAGCATGACGGCCAATGCCAACCCAGGTGGGTGGTGCAGGGAAGACCTGCTCAGCCTCAGTATGTGTATGAATAGAGTTGGTTAGGGTATTTCTCTCTATTAAGGACAATGTTTGGAGTTCTTTGACCTTTGACTCCCTCCTCCCCTCTGTCTCAGGAGTGGTGTATGGGGCTGATGACTTCCTGCCGTGTCTGACCTGGGTGCTTCTGCGTAGTGATGTGGTCACTCTGCAGCTGGACACTAACTACATGATGGAGCTACTGGACCCCACACAGCTGCAGGGAGAGGGTATGAATTATACAGACGTATCATGCAGACCCACAGAAACATGTACAGTACCAGTCAAAAGTTTGGACAAACCTACTCATTCAAGGGTTTTTTATTTTTAAAATTTTCTACATTCTACATTTGACTATTTTTCTAATAATAGTGAAGACATCAAAACTTTGAAATAACGCATATGGAATCATGTAGTAACCGAAAAAGTGTTAAACAAATAAACATTTATTTTAGATTTGAAATTCTTCAAAGTAGCCACCAGCAAAGCACCCTCACACGTCCTCCTCCATGCTTCACGGTGGAGATCATCCGTTCACCTACTCTGCGTCTCACAAAGACACGGCGGTTGGAACCAAAAATCTCAAATTTGGACTCATCAGACCAAAGGACAGATTTCCACCGGTCGAATGTCCATTGCTTGTGTTTCTTGTCCCAAGCAAGTCTCTTCTTCTTATTGGTGTCCATTAGTAGTGGTTTCTTTGCAGCAATTCGACCATGAAGGCCTGATGCAAGCAGTCTCCTCTGAACAGTTGATGTTGAGATGTGTCTGTTACTTGAACTCTGTGAAGCATTTATGTGGGCTGCAATTTCTGAGGCTGGTAACTCCAATGAACTTATCCTCTGCAGCAGAGGTAACTCTGGGTCTTCCTTTCCTGTGGCGGTCCTCATGAGAGCCAGTTTCATCAAAGCTCTTGATAGTTTTTGCGACTGCACTTGAAGAAACTTTAAAAGTTCTTGAAATGTTCCGTATTGACTGACCTTTATGTCTTAAAGTAATGATGGACTGTCGTTTCTCTTTGCTTATTTGGTCTTTTACCAAATAGGACTATCTTCTGTATACCACACCTACCTTGTCACAACACAACTGATTGGCTCAAAAGCATTAAGGAAAGAAATTCCACAAATTAACTTTTAACAAGCCACACCTGTTAATTGAAATGCTTTCCAGGTGACTACCTCATGAAGCTGGTTGAGAGAATGCCAAGAGCGTGCAAAGCTGTCATCAAGGCAAAGGGTGGCTACTTTTGAAGAATCTCAAATGTAAAATACATTTATTGTTTAACACTTTTTTGGTTACTACATGATTCCACATGTATTATTTCATTGTTTTGATGTCTTCACTATTATTCTACAATGTAGAAAATAGTAAAAAAATAAAGAAAAACCCTTGAATGACTAGGTGTGTCCAACCTTTTGACTGGTACTGTATGTGTACATGGACACATACACCTTATAGTAACCCCCTTTCTGTCTCTGTTTCTCTCTTTCTCTACCTTATGTCTCTTGTCTCTCTATTCTGCAGGAGGTTACTACCTGACGTCCCTGTATGCTTCTCTTTTCTACATCAGCAGCTTCCGCCCTCGTCTCGTCACGCGCCAGCTCAGCACCGAGGCCCAGCAATCGCTGAGCCAATGGCATCGCAGGCGCACCCTGCACTGCAACCAGTCACGACGCAGCACGAATCGGAGGACCCTCCGGAGACCTGGGCACAGTGAGAAGGGCAGGGAAAACTCCAGTTACGCAGAGATGGAAACTGGCACAGGAAGTGTAACTGACGCCCCACCGGCGCCCTCTAGTGTTGTGGCCAAGGCACTGCACATAATCTCAGAGGTGGTGGTAGCAGTGAGGGAGGAAGAGGGCAGCAGAGCAGAGGGCCAAGGATCCCCAGCTGCACAACTCCAGGCCTCGCCTCGGAAGGAGAAACCGATTACAGTAGAAGAGTTGGACGGACATCCAGCAGGGAGTGAGGTGGACTGGGAGGGAGGGGTCAGACCATGGAGGTGTGTTGTAGAGGGTTTAGAGAGTGAGGAAGGGCAGGCTAGTCTCCATAGGGTCCATGAGGAACTCTGTGCCAGGTCAGTGGAGCTAGATGACCAGACAGACACACAGATAGGTCAGCAGAGGTCAGAGTGGACTGGGCTGCCAGTGGTAGACTGATGACCCAGAGGAGCCAGTCTGTCTAGAACCCTGGGCTTTGCCTGCAAGCACTTAGCCGGCAAACATATTGTAATGTAAACTTGTTGAGCAAAACATTTATTTTACAATTCCTGGTTTCAGTTGCATTGAAATACACCCAATAAGGCATGAAGATAATGGTCTGACTAGGCTGAATTTGGGTAATTTGAAATATGTGCTTTCAAATGATTGTAGAAGATATTTCCCACGAGTGTTGCAAATTGTGACGTTTGTAATATTTTCATTGTAATTCCTTAGAGAAATGACTCTCAGTGGGGCCAATTAAATGGTCCATTTGGGGCAAATGATGGAGGCTAGGCCATCAGCAGGCTGGCTGCATGGTTAGAACACTTGATGTATTTTACATGTTGACCACTAGGTTGCAGTACCACACCTTTTCTGTCTTGGTTGCAGTAGGAGTCAAGCATGATAACAGTGGAGCTCGTAAGCATAAGGATGTTGAGAAAGGGAGAGAAATGTGTTGAGATGCCTGAAATAACAGCTATAACGAAATGACTGTTGGTGTGTAATATATACTCTGATTTTAACTTGTCATTATATTATTTGAATCTACATTATTTGACCATGCATTAGAATGCTGTATGGCGGCAAACGGCAACGACAGCATTATAGACATCTGCACAGTAGAATATTTGATGCTAAAGAGTGAACAGTGGAGCAGACAGGTCCTTATTTATACAAGCACATGTATTACAGACACATGGTACCACTAACATAGACAAAGACACACAAACAAGCGCGCACACACGGACCTACTGTAATATATACATACTCATTTGCAAATGAACGCACGCACACGTGCCCTCCTATACATTCATACATATGGAAGCGCCTCATTCAGAATTTTAAATTAGAAACCCAATCAAATTTGCCTAATGAGACATCTGGCATTCTGCCTGCATTTCGATCTTTTAACCAGGTCTAAGAAATATCTGAGCTCTTCATCAGCCCAGTCAAACCTGATGGGAGCGAGACTTAACATCTACTACACACACCTCTGACATATGATCACGTGATATATTATGCATACATAGGACTACATTACACATTCAGTCCAGCCATAAATTAGATATATGGCGGTGGCGAGCGCACAGATGGCAGACGCCTGAGGCATTTAAAGCTAGGATTCGCTAGCTAGCTGCAGCTAAACATAGGAACCGTCCTGCTGCAGAGAGAAAGAGAGAGAAAAAGATGGTCACACAAAGATACCCACTCACATACGCAAAGTGCATGCACATCCAAGCACAAGGCAACGCCAGGACAATATACAGACACACACATACTGAAAAACATGAATATTCGCACTAACAGTATATCACAATCACCTGTTCGTCACGATAAATGTATACCAGTATCAGTGTGCCTGGTGTGTTTCCCCTCCCCCTTGATTGACATACATCTAACGAGCAGCTGCTCTAATGGGCCTGGCAGCTTCTCCTAATAGTGTTAAATAGATGAGAGGCATTTGTGAATCAGGACCAAACACTTTTCAATCAATTATTCACAACATTACTCCAATTTATGCATCATCAGGCTGCTACACATCCCGGTTGTTCCCAGGCTGGAAACAGTGTTTGAACTCGGTGGTAAATGACAGTAGGAGCTGCAAACTCTGGTTTTCCTCTCTCCCGCTGACAGATAAAATGGTTCCTTTTTTCATCGCGTCCTGCATGAGTTTTAATGAAGGCGTATGAAAGTGAGTGGAGCGTCATCGTACGTTCCTTGACCTGTCTGCTCTGACTATGGTCGTTCCATATGGGGCATCACGTCACCGAGCTGCTCAGTCTGTCACTGTCTCTCTGGCCTCCACTCTTATTTGTTTGTCCCTTTGTCCTATTCTGCTCTTTCATTCGTTGCCACAAACCGCTTCCCCTTGTTGAGGCATTGTAGTTGGACACTTTTCCTCTAGCTTTCTCTTTCTCCTCCTCCCTGTGCGCTGCTCTCTCCCCCTTCTCTGAACTCTGACAGGTGTGTAATTGAATGATTGATGATAAACCAGAGGATCCTCCTCCTCCTCCACCCACAAACACACGTGCGCGCACACACATTCGGCATTTTGCATTCCTGCTTAAAAACAAACCACATACACACAGACATCTGAACTTCTATTTTCTTACCAATAGTTTATTTGTTCGTCTTTTCGTGCACCTTTTCATTCCTTCAGAACTGATGGCTACGTCATTCCTACATATAGAGTATGCATAGTTTTTTTTTTCTCAAAACAAAATCTTCAAAGCATTTATGTAACACAAATAATCTGTAACACACGTCTGCCAAAATCATGCTGTGGTTTACTATATTTGTACAATTTTGTCACAAATATTGAAGACATTTGGTTTAGGTTAGGTTTCAGTTATAATGACAACGCTGTATGCCCCCAAAATGTGTGTTATAATATTTCTTCCTACTCCAGCCTTCGAGTTCCTCCACTTTAAGGTTATTTCATTATTAAGATAGACTTCGTTGTCATAATGACTTCACACTCTACGTTTCCCTCACTGAGCTCTGTGGCTGTACACACTGTTCTCTCTCCCTTCTCTCTCCCAGTATTGGCACATTTATGCAATGCAATTTCCACTAGCTAATGGATTTTGTGTTTGTGTGAGGCTACGGACTCTAGCTATCAAAAGCAATCATAAAGTGAAAACAGTATGAATAGCATCTCACTGCTGCTGTCTGTCTGTTGGCTCTGAGATCTCCTTCAGATTATCATACAGTCAATTATTTTCTTTATGGGACCATAGTGTTTAAGTAAAAATAATAGTACATTTTATTTTAAGTGCTTTTCAAGCTCCAAAGTCACTTTATATAGTCAAGATAATAAGAAAGATGAACACATTCATAAATGAACTCCTGCATATGGTCAGGAAGCTCGATGTGAACAATAGACCTGCAGTGCAACAGATTATGAACCAACTGTGTGTCCACGGATTGGGGACAAAATTTACAGCTGGGACATGACTAGCATGTCTGGAGGGTAGCGTGACAGGATGGACAAGGCGAATGAGTGTGTGGACAGGAAAATAAGTGATGGGACTTAGGGTCAGCCCTAAGGGTCAGAAAGCCAGGCCATTTCCTGTTGACCCTTGTATGAACTCTGACCCCTGCTGCAGGCTGCATCTATCACATGACAGGGGTAAGGTGGGGATTGAATGGATGGCCGGGTGGAGGAGGAGGGTTTAGGCCATGCCAAAAGCATTTGAATTGTGTTTGACATTTAATGAGTAATCACTTTGGCTTGGATTTGAACCTTGTTGCACATGGCCCTGCAGATGGGAGGAGGTATGAAGTGAATGAGAAAGGAATGTGGAAAGATTGAGTGAAAATGAGGAGAAAAAACAAACAAAGAGCTAAACTAAAGGAGAGGGGGAGAGAGGTCAGGGAGGATGCTTGGCTAGTAGAGAAACAAGAGACGGGGATACAATGCAGCTGCAAACATCCGTTGAAAATGAGCCAAATAGCATATAGTGACAACATGTGATTGTACCAGGAAGAAAATACGAATATTTTCAAGATGACCTATTACCGATTTGTGTATTTCACTACTGTGTATACCTTTCACAACTTACTGCAAATAATTAGAGGGCAAACTCAAAGAATAAGTCATTCACACATTTTTACAAAAGAAAGCTTTTAATACTATAAGTATAATCTTAACTGTAACATCATTATCATCAATTATCATCATTAACATTTGGAAATAAATTATTTGATCAGACCCATACGGGACTGAGGAAGATGCAGCATGTGTAAAGTCCTTTGGCTGTCCTCCTTAAACCCAATGGCAGACAACATGGACTATGAAATGGTTCGACAGGATCGTGCGTGTGTGTGTGTGTGTGTGTGTGTGTGTGTGCGTGCGTGCGTGCGTGCGTGCGTGCGTGCGTGTGTGTGTGTGTGTGTGTGTGTGTGTGTGCGTGCGTACGTTCACTGTTTGACCTATGATGTGGATCCCACAGTAAACCCCACTATTCATGTCTGACAGGATCTTAAGGAGGTAAGTGATCAACTCATTCCAAACGTATTTAAACAAACCAAGGTACTGAGAGAGACAAATTGAGCTCATTCATATTGTATTCGAGTCATGCAGAGTGACGCCCTGGAAGATCGCTGTTCACAGGACTTTTGTGAGGTCGCGTCTGTCTGACACACACATAAATACAAAAATAGATCTAAAAAAACTCAAATTAAATTAAATAAGGTGGAGAGGGGTCAGAGTGCATCACTGGCATCCTGTCCAATCACAACACTTCAAGCCTGGGCTGTGTGAGGTCATAAGGCTGGGAGGAGGGGCGTTGAGGGTTATAGAGGTTAAGGTGACACAGGCAGACCGGGAACTGTGTGTCCGACATGTGTCCTTCTGTCTTTCCGCTTGGTTGGCCAGTAGGCCAGGTGGGAGAGAGAGGCAAGTTGGCTGATCAGTGGTCCGTGTGGGGTGTTCCTCTATGCTCCTAGAGGGGGCGCTATCCTGGGAGTCAGACAGCTCACTGTCAGCATAGAGTATGTGGAGAGGGAAGGGGCTGAGGACGTTCGCCTCTTCCACCCTGAAGAGGGTTTGGCTCACACTCAAGGGCTCAGTATGGTGTGTGTCTGTCTACTTCTGTGAGATGGAATGTAAGTATGTTATTGATGGTATAAGAGGGGCCAGCGGTGGTATGTTAAGGGCAGTGTATGAATGTTGCAGACAGTGGGTTGACTGGGTTGAGTGACTATGTGGAGGTCAGGGAATGTAAACATTTGGACTGCGCCATGCTGTCGTAGTTAGCGTGTGGCGGGTGTGTGAGCCCCCATCTCCCCCAGGATGGCCCCTCTCTCCCCTCTCCTCTCTCCCCTCTCCTTCACACCCTTCCTTCTCAGTTAGTGGGCGTGTATGTCCAGGCCCTGGCCTATAAGGGGATCGGCGGGGTGGGGGTGGGGCGACGGGTGCAGCAGCATGGCGGGGTGGGGGCCGGGGTAGGGGTGCAGGGTTGGGCCGGCGTGGGGGTAGCCAGACTGGGACAGCAGGGCCCCGGGGTACTCTGCTGGAAGAGACGGCATCCCCTGAAGACCTGCGGTGAGAGAGAGAGAGAGGAGAGAGAGAGAGAGAGAGAGAGAGAGAGTGTATACCACCGAGTGTGCACCGAGTGTTTTGGTAAAAACACTAGGGTCATGCCCACCTGGCATGACCCTAAAACACTAGTTCACCATATTGAAACCTTTTAAAACGGAAAAACTGAAAGGAGTCCGTTTTATTCTCTTTGTTGCCTAAATGAACATGGCCCAGTCGTCCTTATCTCTGTCTCTTACCTGCTGCCCTGAGAGCCAGGTGGGCTTGGCCGTCCAGTCCGTAGCCCCCCAGTGCTGCTCCCTCTGGGCTGTAAGGACCACTTTGACCTGGTCAACCAAACACACACCCACATCATTCACCTAGCCTGAATGTCCATATAGATCAGCTATACACATATTCACTCAAAATACACACCGATAGCCTTCATACAACCTAGGAATGTATAACAATACATTAGAGCGGGAATACGGTGATAATAACATGGTATTATTACCTGAGCGATTTGACTGGTCAATCATGGGCTGTACTATTCTCCGTCTTGCATTGATAAACCTGGGGAGGAAAAAGGGGATACGAAAAAGCGGGAGAATAGAAGCAGAGAACACAAAGAGGAGGATGGAATAGAAGGAGAGTCGGGAGAGGCAGAGAACACCAGTTAATGGAGAAAAAGACTAACGCGTAGGATATTAACCTTTCACTTTTCAACCACTTAAACTCTTTCATGGTTCACCGTCAAGCCATATTTAGAACAGAGGGCGTATGGATCTCTTGGTGATAATGGATTGATCAGTATTGATGGGGTCAGTGAAGGACCGAGCGACGAGGGACACAGTACAGTAGTAAAACACACAAGCTGATCATTGGTTATTGATCAGGGGGGTACTGACCAGTTGTTGACCTGCAGGATGGTCAGTCCTGTGTCCTGTGCCAGCTGCTTCTTCTGCTCCTCCGAGGGGTATGGGTGCTGCGAAGGGACATTCAGAACAACGGCATTATGGATTTGCAAAACTGGTTAAGATTCAGCAAGAGCATGTTTAGCCTTTGCTTTTGGCATACATTATCATTCCATAAAATCATCAAATGTAGAATTTTGGCTCACACATACACCACACACAAATGACCCCACCACTATCTATGTAGAATGAAAAACCCAAATCATGTATGAAATAAATCAGCTAGACCTATAACCATTAGATGAATACTAATGGCTGCCATTACATCTAAATTCAAGTCAAATTCTATGAACTGACGTGACCCTTAAATTGCAGCAGCCCCTTTCCCCTTCACTCTCTCTCTACCTCTCTCTCTCTCTACCTCTCTTTACTCTCTCTCTCTCTCTCTCTACCTCTCTCTCTCTCTCTACTCTCTCTCTCTCTCTACCCCTCTCTCTCTCTCTCTCTCTCTCTACCTCTCTCTCTCTCTACCTCTCTCTCTCTCTCTCTCTCTCTCTCTCTCTCTCCTCTAGAACAGTCATAATTAGTGAGAATGACTTTTGAGTTTTTAAGTATAACTACTAATTATCAGAACTACTACATTTCACCATCAATTGTTCTCTCTCTGTTCAGAACTATTCAACATTTAACGTCTTATTCACACATTATCTCTCTGTCATTTAATTATAATTTCAACTTCATTTTTTTGCATTACCCTGTACGATGTCCCCTTCCTCCTTTCATCCGCTCCCTCTTCTCTCGGCTCCCCTCCTCTGCTTTTCTCTGCTTCTATCTGTCATTCTTCTCACTATTATTTCTACTGTCTCTCTTTTCTCACCGATAAATGCTGGAAGAGCCATGCCCTCATGATGTTGGTTGCCAGTTTGGGGAAAATTCCCCTCTTCTTGTTGTTCCTTCTGTCTCGGTCCGTCTCGTCCTCCTCTCCCGTACTGGGGGAGGCCACGCCCCCATCCAAACCATCCCCTGCCAGAGGACAATAGAGATATGGCATTAGCACAGTACGCGCGTGTGTGTGTGTGTGTGTGTGTGTGTGTGTGTGTGTGTGTGTGTGTGTGTGTGTGTGTGTGTGTGTGTGTGTGTGTGTGTGTGTGTGTGTGTGTGTGTGTGTGTGTGTTAACATGTCCAATTGATGTCAGGTTTATGTGTGTATGTCGATTATGTTGTCAGCATAAGTGATTGTAAAGATGAGTGTATGTTTGTGCAGGTGTGTGTATGAGTTAGTGTGTTAGAGGTACCCGTATCGCTGCAGTTGTCTGTGCTGTGTGAAGGCAGGCCACATGACATGCCAGGGGTCCCTAGTGGAGTGGACGCACAGTCATCTGGGTCCCGCAACCACGACTGATTCTACAGAGAGCGAGGGAAGGAAAGAGATAGAAACATATTGAGATTAACAGGAAAAGATGTGAGAATGTAGCAAAAGAAATTAACATTTATTCCCTCTTTAGTGACAAGTATTTTGCCCGATAGGGCTTCATCAATGTCTTTTTCAGAGACATATTGAGAGAGATATACTGAGAAATCTGAGACTTTTGAGCTAATTTTTCATCATTCAGGTGTCACCTACCTGCTCTGACAGACTGGTGCAGGAGCCAGTGAAATCCTCCACGTCAGACTTGGACCCGCCCTCCCTGTCATCCAAAATCAGGTCTGTGGGCATCTTGCCCTTCAGGCAGGTAATGTAGCGATTGCAGAAGTTATCACACAGGTCATGAACCTGGAGAATAGAAGATGAAGAAGAGGGAGAAGAGATGCTGTCAGGAAATAGCATAGTACTGTAATGGTTTAGGTGTATGATGGCTGATCATGTTTGGTTTGCCTGCTTTCAGCAGTCACTAGTCTGAATCATAACGGGTAAGAGGAGACAGAGACAGAGAGAGAGAGAATAGATTTTAGATGAGTGAAGAAGCACACCTTTTCTAGCTCCAACAGGTGGAAACGTAGTACCTGAATGGCCTGGATCATCTGAGGACAAGAACAGATTGGTAGCTATGAACACAATGCGTTTGAGTTATTCTTAATCGATCTCTAAATTACTGTGTGTGTTGATACATGTAGGTTATGAGCATTTGGTTCTTTTGCTGTTACAGTATATACATTTGTATTTATTTTCATACCAGGTTGTCCAGTTCAGGATTTGTTGAAAAAATGGGCTTCTCTGAGCGAATCTGAGACACACAAGGAACGGCGTCCACGGTCATTTGGATAATGGTTGGAGCTCAGAGTTTAAGATTTCCCCTGTACCCTGTAATTGCACCTGCAACCCTGTACATGTGACTATTAAACTTCTAATCTAAAATCCAATCATGAATCACTGCCGGCTCGGAGGGCTGTAACTCACCTGTTTGGCGAAGGCTGCGATGTCATCGTTGAAGGAGTCTGAGGAGCATACATCACTGTGATTGGTCAGGCCTTGGAGGTGGGGTGGCACTGAGAGGGCTGTGACATCCCGCGGGGAGCAGGTGGCCAGCTCGCACTTCTCAAACACCAGGGCCAGAAGTGGAAACAGGGGATGTCTGTGCACACAGAACACACACAGTGTTATCACATTATGCACACGCACACACGCACACCTCACACACATGCATGTACACAATACATACACACACATCCAGGAAAATGCATATAGGCCCAGAGCACACTGATAGTAAATATACATGCATACTGTTAGAATGAAACAAACACACACTCTGGACTGAAATAGTTATTTTCTGCTCACCCATAGATCTGGTCCCTGTGGTGTTTGAGGGAATCTGGCACAGTGTGGCCATAGTGAGGGGGGGGCAGTGACCTCATGACCTCCCCATACCCCCCCACGGGCATGCCCTCTGACCCTGAGTAGTGCACCAGGTCTTCATACTGAGGAACAGGGGGGAGAGATAACATATTTAACGTGTGTTGGGGTGTATTTCAATGATCTGTATTGTGTTGTTTTGGTTTTACACCTAGGAGTTGTGGAGAGAAGTAGAGAAAGTTTGTGTGTGTGGCTTGCGTGTGTGTGTGTGTGTGTGTGTGAGTAAGATCAAGAATGAAAGAGAGAGAGAGAGAGAGAGAGAGAGAGAGAGAGAGAGAGAGAGAGAGAGAGAAAGAGAAATTAGGAGATGAGGCCCCCTGTGAATATGGAAGCAGATCACTTCGAAGCTGTATCTAATTTTCTCTCCTCCTTCATAAACACTGACTAGAGGCTCCTTGCTGAGCAGTTTTTCAGAGGGAAAAGCTACATCCACCCTGGGACAATTGACATGAGATAAACAAACACACAGAGATTCATACATAAACATGAGCCTATGCTCTCTATCTCGCTGTCAGTCTCATATCTCTCTCAACA
This sequence comes from Oncorhynchus mykiss, assembly GCF_057628025.1. Classification (NCBI taxonomy): domain Eukaryota; kingdom Metazoa; phylum Chordata; class Actinopteri; order Salmoniformes; family Salmonidae; genus Oncorhynchus; species Oncorhynchus mykiss. The sequence goes on from NC_143048.1 coordinate 13,914,639, forward strand.
TTACAGAGCTGATATGTGTTCAACTGTAGCTGACTTCAGTCTCCAAGGCTTTTCAGCAAAAGCCAGTGGTTTTCTCCTGGATTAAAGCATGGCCAATCATAGTCCCATATGGCTGCGTGATCACAGCGTGCACCTGCTCTGCGGTTTTGTCGTGCCACCTTTTGTTTTATGAATACTCGCTATTAACACAATCACCACTATCAGATTCCGTGCCTTTGTGTACTCAGGAGCTCTCTGATTACAGTGCGACTGTAGCGGCTGTGCGTCATCTGATCAAAGCACCAAAATCAAGAAGATTAATTCTTCAAATGTTCCTAAAAGGCATGAGGCTGAGAGAAGGGCTTCATATGTGAGAAATACTTGCAGTGTTAATACGAGTATAATTTACTGCAATTCTCATCGTAATCAGGATAGTTCAAAGAGAGAGCTTAGTTCGCTAAACAATATATAGGCATAGGCAATATCGTTCATTTTTTTCAGCAATTCAGTTGAACATATGTTTTACCACATAGGCTATGACATATATTAGAAATATTAATGCTAACAATTAACCACATACCAGTGGATGGATAACATTGCAGCATGCGCTTCCTTCATATTTTGTTATTGCAGTTGTTTTTGAGTAATAAAACTGTTAGATTAAACTATACAAATACTTGTTTGAACTTGCAATGTCCAATATATTCAATATTCAATACATACAAATCACTTTCCATTGGCAAAAACAAAGTTTGCAAACATTCGACTATAGGTCTATATTTCCAAATCCATTCCACAGTTTCATTATTCAGACAAATACAATGTATTTCATTCGAGTAGCCTATGTTCAAAATAAAAAGCAACAATGGGAACGTAAATTAAAATTCGTATGCCATGTTGTCCCAACACCCTGCTTATTTCAATCAAAAGTGATAGAGTTTGTGAGAATAGTTTTCCATTTAGCATACATGTAGGCCTAATACTCGTAAATCGTTATGTGAAAACAGAATGGTCTGCAGGTTTCCAAACGGATGCTTTTTCTTTCCGTTATTGAAGGTCGCCTAATAGCCATATGCTCAAATGACAGACTAGTGTCGCCAATTGTAAACAGTGGGATACACTGTATATTTTACAGTGCATGGGACAACATATATAATTTATCAAATTCACTTCCCATTGCTGCATATAACCGGAATTAGGCTAATTATGGATAATTGACTGACACACTTTCTTGACCTTATTTCAGTGAACTAAAGTAGCCTATAGGCTATGTCTGAATTGTAATCAAATTGGACAAAGAAAGTACCTGTTTTGTTGACTTTAATTTGCGTAAAGTACTACATTCTTAACAGGATTACACTAATATATCGAAAAGCAAATGTAAAATGCTAATAAAAAGCGCTTGCGTAATTGTCATCTGTAGGCCTAATTACAGTAAACCGAAAAATCCTATCCGGAAAAGTTTATTTGATTTGCACGACCCGAAGCCGATGACAACATTTCTTCATTTCCTCACTCAACTGCAAGCCGAACGTCTTATTAAAACACAGATAACAAGTGTCCTAAATTTCATCTATTATTTCATCTATTATCTTTTTAAAATTGTAATTACATACAGAAAAGTGCAACAGTTCACTCTATGGGAGTTTGACTAGTTATTCAAAAAAGATGGTACCCTATGTCTGTCTGCAGCCTTTGGTATTCAGCAGGTTATTGCTGTGTGGGTGAGTGTGTTACGTGTATGTGTCTGTTGTGTGTGTGATACAATGTCAGGAGTAGCCTACTATGGCAATTATCTTTAGGAATGGAAAAGAGTGGCCACTGACTGCATAGTGCACATAGCAACGAGATCTGCGAGCGGTGGACTCACTGTAGCAAACGAGTTGACCTACTTAGCGACTTGGTCTGCCTCTCCCTGTCTCTCTTTTTCCTCGACCTACACTCACTACACATCATACTGTATATAGATAGACATATCATGTCTTTCCACTTTCACAGCCACTTTTATTGGCCCTATAATCGACTGTTAATTGCTGCAGGAAATACACATTTTCACTTTTAAATAACCTATATTTCAAATATTTCACTATACATATTGAAATCCAGAAAACGTTTATGGCTATCAAGGGAGACGTTGTACACCCTATATAAAAGCTATATGTTTATAGTCCTAAACCTCTTGCAAAGTAATGAGAATAGTATCATTCTGACACTTGCTCATTTATACGTGACCCTATATTGAAATATAAAGACAAATGAACAGCAAATTTATAAGCAAGATAATATATGTGAAATGTAGCCTATATGAAATGTATAGGATGTTTCCACATGTCAAACTAGGCTGCTTGACATTATGTCGACACGACCCTAATGATTTAGGTCAGGTCAGTCTATATATTCAGAGCATGCACAATTATGTCAATAAGGTTATTCCTTCTGATAGATTGATGTGAACTCCTTGACATATTGCTGCTGCCTTCATTGGCCCTGAATAGCTGGGAGCTTTGGCCTACACGAGGGAGGACAGGGAGGGAGGCGAGACAGGCAGCGAGGGGCGCTACATCAAAACGTAAGGACCGAGCAAAGAGGCAAAATTCTACATAATAACCAAACTAGCAAGATTATTATCTGGAGAGAAGGATACGCACTACCGTGACACTACAAATGATGAGTGAGTGTAAAGTATGCAGTAGAATAGAGTAAACAGCCATCATACCCTCTTATCCATGCGACACGGAAGCCAATCCTACTCTGGGAAGGATGAGACCAGACCGGCTGTCCAGCGCAGGCGTTCTGCGTCCTGTATACAGATTATCTGATGAAAATAATGCGCTCTTTAATATACTAATAGAGGTGAAATTATAACAGTTGTAGAATCAAACCTTTAATCTCATCATTATTAATTAAGAAGGGGTTTGGTTATAAAAAACAGCTGACCCTGAGTGTACCGTGATTAGGCTATAGCAATAGCCGAGGCTACTATGGGCTACAATACACTACATGTTATTCCGAAGTGAATCGAATCGTTACTTTTATTGCAATCAAGCAGCTTTATGATCCAAACTTAGAGGTGCACGACCATAAAAGCGATGTGTATTGAACAGCTATCACAAATAACAACATATAAACCATTAGGCCATTTCACATGTAGGCATCAAAGATTATAGAAATACAGTACACTATTTTAGAAAAATATGATTTCATAAAATATCCCACCGAAACCTAGATTTGACGTGTAGGTTAAAGTCACTCTCAGGCGGTGCTCGTGGTATCCTGCATTGGCTTCGGTTTCGAGAGCGCGCTGGTGGGTCCGCACGTTATGTCTTAGGGTCCGGCTCGCAGGCGAGATGCTTGGTGAGGAGAAATTGCGTCCTTTTTGGCCGTTCTCGCTGTCCATGGGCTGTCGCGACAGGCTGGAAATTTTCACAGCGACATGGGCGATGTTGCTTTAAACATTGAGAGAGGCAGAGACCGTGAGGGGAGAGATGGTGGTTGGGAGTTGTTTGGGGGGTCAAAACACGACGGGGTCTCTAACCCCCACCTTCTTATCACACACACTGGCGCATTACATACCCAGGATCCCCTCGTTTTATTCCAATGGCACGCTCCACACTCACATAGCATGCATTGGCACAGTTTATTCGCTCCCTTTCACCTTTGCTAAGCCATGACAAGTTAATATCTGATAACTCCAAGATTTGAGCGCGAGCACAGCATTTTCTTCATATTATCTCGTCGTCTTTATATTCCATACTCTGCAGGATAGTGCGCGCATTTATTAATGGGCGCCATACAATCGTTATTCCTACTGAAAATAATGTCCGTATTGTTTCCAACGCGTCATCCCAACTCTCAGTAACTGCATTTGTTGTTTTGAGTAGCATGTCAAATTAAGTACAGTTCACAGAAAATGCTGATGATTCTTTCTGATAGGCTATATTACCATGTTGGTTATTGGCCGCACAATTCAGAATTCGGATACATTTCTGTATAGCCAGGTTAATTTAACAACCCTGGAACAACCCCCCACAGTGCATTTTGGTATCATAAAAGTAATTATAGAATAGGCTATTAAATGTCCTATCGTTTTTACGCATGATAACATTATCGTATGATGACAAATCAGGTCATAAATAGTTTTCAATAGGATAGGCCTATGGCAATACATTTATTGGCTGATGATGACTATAGTAGTGGGTTTTTGTTTTGTTGAATCAATGTAATTGATATGTCTTCTCCATTACAGTGCCCTAATGTCCCAACTTTGCTTGGAACAGCAGGCCATTTTATTGTTCAGAAGATGTGTAAAAACCAGGCTATCCTTCTAAAAATAGTGTTTTCTCGTTTTAACTGGAGGGGAAACTTTCACAGCTCCGTGGACCTCGTCTTGTGTTGTAAATTACTATAAAGTTATATAATAATTATTCAAAACGGTTCTCTTTCCCCTCTCCCGCGGCGAGGGACCAACAGGCGGCCGAACTTCAATCGGCAGCGCGGTTGCAGGCACATGGGCCGGGGCAAGGCTTCACCGCGGGCGGCTTAGGGCATGACTTAGGGTGCAGCCAGCGAGCGCCGTAACATCAACCAATCTGCGGCCTTTTGACACCGCGGGAGGTTAATTCACAATAGCGATGATCATAGCCTTTAGACCCAACTAACATTGAATCCATAGCATCAATGAAACATGTGAACGGACAGGAAAAGTCACTAACTACACGGCTTAATAGGATATTTCTAATTGATTGACAGGGATACATCCATTTCAATTTACATTCTGATTGTTTTATGTTTGTCATCATGGGTTAAAATAAATGTATACATTTAATAGGCAACATTTTACAAACATAAATGTAATCGATGCATGTATGGTGCGTGTTTCAATATTGTGTGTAGGGCTTCATGAAGAGATTACTTGTGCATAGTAGCCAACTGCAGCAAATTCGGGGGTAGACTGGGACTTGTGCCCTATGCCCTTATCTTTGTCAGTCCAACATCCAAGCCATTATTGTGCAAGATCCAAACATATTGATGAGGTTGCTGGTGTTGTTGGGATGCACCACTAGACAATGTCCCTTGTGGGAGCACACCCTTGTGCTTCAATGAAGTCCATGTCATCCTATTTTTGACACCAATGCAGTGACTTTAGAAGTAAAGCCTCAGGACTTAAAGGGGGAATCTGCAGTTGAAACCACAACAAAACGGCCACCCTATGTATTTTGGGTTCTGTTGGAGTATGACAATTGAACTCAGGACATGAGACATTTCTAACATATATTCTTCAAGAATCAATGGGCAGCCTATATATCATTCATTTAAAAGTCAAACAATGGATGCAGATTGCCCCTTTATAGCCTCAGCCTAGCACCTCTTCAGCACTGGCAGTTTGAAGGGACTCCCGTCACTAGCCAGCTACCACCCGGTTACTCAACCCTGCACCTCAGAGGCTGCTGGCCTGTGTACCTAGACATGGAATCACTAGTCACTTTAATAACGTTTCCATACTGCTTTACTCATTTCATGTGTATATACTGTATTCTATTCTACTGTATTTTAGTCAATGCCACTCCAACATTGCTCATCCTAATATTTTTATATATATATATATATATATATATATATATATATATTTTTATTTATTTATTTTTTTTTTTTACTTTTAGATTTGTGTGTATCGTTAGATATTAGAGGTTGACCGATTAATCGGATTGGCCGATTAATTAGGGCCGATTTCCAGTTTTCATAACAATCGGAAATCTGTATTATTATTTTTTACACCTTTATTTCATCTTTATTTAACTAGGCAAGTCAGTTAGGAACATATTCTTATTTTCAATGACGGCCTAGGAACGGTGGGTTAACTGCCTTGTTCAGGGGCAGAATGGCAGATTTTTACCTTGTCAGCTCAGGGATTCATTCTTGCAACCTTACGGTTAACTAGTCCAACGCTCTAACCACCTGCCTCACGAGGAGCCCGCCTGTTACACGAATGCAGTAAGAAGCCAAGGTAAGTTGCTAGCTAGCATTAAACTTAATCAATCATAATCACTAGTTATAACTACACATGGTTGATGATATTACTAGTTTATCTAGCGTGTCCTGCGTTGCATATAATCGATGCAGTGTGTGTTCGCGAAAAAGGACTGTCATTGCTCCAACGTGTACCTAACCATAAACACCAATGCCTTTCTTAAATTCAATACACAGAAGTATATATTTTAAAACCTGCATATTTAGCTAAAATAATTCAAGTTTAGCAGGCAATATTAACCAGGTGAAATTGTGTAACTCCTCTTGCGTTCATTGCACGCAGAGTCAGGGTATATGCAACAGTTTGGGCCGCCTGGCTCATTGTGAACTAATTTGCCAGAATTTTACGTAATTATGACATAACATTGAAGGTTGTGCAATGTAACAGGAATATTTAGATTGATGGATGCCACCCGTTAGATAAAATACGGAACGGTTCCGTATTTCACTGAAAGAATAAACGTCTTGTTTTCGAGATGATAGTTTTCGGATTCGACCATGTTAATGACCTAAGGCTCGCATTTCTGTGTGTTATTATGTTATAATTAAGTCTATGATTTGATAGAGCAGTCTGACTGAGCGATGGTAGGCACCAGCAGGCTCATAAGCATTCATTCAAAGTGCACTTTTGTGCGTTTTGCCAGCAGCTCTGCACTGTTTATGACTTCAAGCCTATCAACTCCTGAGATTAGGCTGGTGTAACGATGTGATGTGAAATGGCTAGCTAGTTAGCGGGGAGGGCGCTAATAGCGTTTCAAACGTCACTCGCTCTGAGACTTGGAGTAGTTGTTCCCCTTGCTCTGCATGGGTAACGCTGCTTCGACGGTGGCTGTTGACGTTGTGTTCCTGGTTCGAGCCCAGGTAGGAGCGAGGAGAGAAACGGAAGCTATACTGTTACACTGGCAATACTAAAGTGCCTAAAGAACATCCAATAGTCAAAGGTATATGAAATACAAATGGCATAGATAGAAATAGTCCTATAATTCCTATAATAACTACAACCTAAAACTTCTTACTTGGGAATATTGAAGACTCATGTTAAAAGGAACCACCAGCTTTCATATGTTCTCATGTTTTGAGCAAGGAACAACCTGTTGAGGATATGGCAGACATACGCCCCCTTTGGAGAGATTGGGTACCCCTAGTAAACTGGAAAAAAAATCTGTCAAAAATTGTTAATATATGCAAATAAAAATTATTATTGGATAGAAAACACTCTAAAGATTCTAAAACCGTTGGAATTATGTCTGTAAGTATAGCAGAACTCACAGGGCAGGCATTCTTCCAAACTAGTTTTTGTGGCCATGAAAGTTGGAGCAACTTTGACGTCATGGCCCCCACCCTTCCCAACCAGCTATGATTCTGCGGACACTTTCTATCTCTTCCGCTAGATGTCCTCTTTCATTAGAGCTTCAAACCGTTCAAATCGCGCGAGAATTGACCCTATGGGAGTGAAATTAGTGCGTGCCACGAGAGAATAGGCTGTGCGTATGGGCGCGAATTGGTCACAGCCATTCCTTTGTTTCCAGCACTGAAGAGAAGGGCAGACGATGGGCGATTGAATTGAAGTTTGTTTTGCACGTCTAAAACATCATAAAGCTTGCTTCTGCACTTAGTTTGACCTGTTTAGTCGACATATAATGTGTAATTTTGAAGTTTTGATGCGCAACTTATCCGGACCAGAGGACGTTTTGGGTGCATTTCAGCTGATGTTATTAGCAGTAGCTAATACAAAGACGCAAGACTTGAAACCAAACGATGTATTGGGTAAGTATGAAGCCTTCCAGAACATTCTGAACGAAGACCATCGAAGGTAAGGGAATATTTATGCTTAAATCTGTGTTTCTGTTGACTCCAACATTACGTGGAAATGTAGCTTGGAACTGAGCGCTGTCTCACAATATGGAATAGTGTGCGATTTCTGTAACGTTAAAAATAAATCTAACACAGCGGTTGCATAAAGAAGCAGTGTATCTTTCTAACTATATGTAGAACATGTATATTTAGTCAAAGTTTATGATGTCTATTTTACGTTATCTTGCCGCGCTACATAGATTTCCTGCAGGCATTTTTGAGTAATTTCTGAAGGTGAACTCACTGTAAATGGACATTTATGGATATAAATGGCATATTATTGAAAAAAAAAAATATGTACTGTGTAATATGTCATATTACTGTCATCTGATGAAGATTTTCAAAAGGTTAGTGAGCGATTTATTTTTTAATCCTGCGTTTGTTGATTGCATGTTTTGGCTATTGAAATGAGCTGTGTCTGGTGGTGGTTTTACATATATATGTGCTATGTTTTCGCCGTAAAACATTTTAGAAATCTGACTTGCTGGCTAAATGAACAAGATGTTTATCTTTCATTTGAGCTATTGGACTTGTTAATGTGTGGAGGTTAAATATTTTTAAGAATATTTTTGCGTTCCATGCGCCACCGTTTCAGCTGCACGTGGGAGGGTTGATTCCCAATTGGGAACCAGTATCGTAGACAGGTTAAACGTTAGCTTTCTTACATTTCTTGCACATATTGCACTTTTACTTTCTTCTCCAACACTTTGTTTTTGCATTATTTAAACCAAATTGAACATGTTTCATAATTTATTTGAGGCTAAATTGATTTTATTGATGTATTATATGAAGTTAAAATAAGCGTTCATTCAGTATTGTTGTAATTGTCATTATTACAAATACATTTTACTTTACTTTTTTTGGTCCTCCAATAATCGTATCGGCGTTGACAAATCATAATTGGTCGATCTCTATTAGATATTACTGCACTTTTGGAGCTAGGAACACAAGCATTTCGCTACACCCGCAATAACATCTGCTAAGTATGTGTATGTAACCAATTTGATTTGATTTTAAATCCATTTTTGTTGTTGTTGCAAATTCCGAATCAAATCTGTTCTTTTTCCTGCAGTCTGAACAGCCAAAAAGCACATGGAATTGGATATTTCAATACACATTTAAAACCACCTTAGTAAGTAGTTTGAAATCAGATACAAATCTGATTCCTGGCCATGTGACTTCCTGACCATGAACAGTCAAATCTGATTTATTTGCCCTCAAGTGGTTTTTAGACTTTACAATGGCATATTTTGTTGCTTGTTAGCTACTCTGTTGACAGTTTGACAAGAACATGTGGTAACTAACTAGCTTGTTAATGGTTTCCAAACAAATTTGTTAATGTGCTAGAAAGTTAAACAGCTATCTAGCTAGCTCGTTGACTGCTGTGGCTAGCTAGCTACTTGACTGCTGTGGCTAGCTAGCTAGTTGACTGCTGTGGCTAGCCAAAAATAACTCACTTTAAAAGATCATCTTATCCTTTGAGGCTTTAAAAAAGTGTTCTTACACTATGATTTTGAACATGCTGAGCAACTGGGAAACATCCATGGTAAGCATTGTTGTCACCTTAGCTTGCTACATAACTTCTTAGTGAGCACCACCACCAATCAACCCACACCACTGCGCAGACACCCGTCGTTACTATGACGACTAGTGTAGCCATGTCAGCAAATGACTGCTGTCTGAACCACACACCAATCCAATTTGGTCACTTGTAACTTGCTGTTTGGACAGTCAGTATTCCAAAATGGATTTGAAAAACAAAACTGATTTGAGCATTAATGCCTGCAGTGTGAACAAGGCTTAAGTCCAACCCACCTATGCAATTAGGGGTCGGAATCTTTTGACAAGGATGCTGGTGTACTAAGGACGTCACACTATATACAATATACAATATACAATACAATATACAATATACAATACAATATATAAAAAAGGAGTAGTTCTGAGTAGCCTATATTGCAAGGCTGCTGCAGTTGTTTGTCAGGCCCTGTCAGGGTTGGAGCAGCTGCTGCTGTGCATTTGTGTGTGTGTGTGTGGGGGGGGGGGGGGGGGGGGGGGGGTCGGTCAATGTCAAGGTGCTCGTGATTCAAAGCTAGGCCTTACTGCAGACATTGCCCAAGGCTAAAGAGCATAGAGAGGCTGAGCAGGAAACAACAGCAGGATATGATGAAAAAGGTGTCTGTGAGTATGTGCTTGGGTGTAAATGTGTACCTGTTTGCATATCCATGTTCATCTGTGTGTCTATTTTTGTGTTTCCTGGATATAAGTCATTTGAGAATTGTTTTTAAACCAAATATCACAATTTTCTGCTAGACTGATTAAAATTTGCCAACACATTACATTGATTAAATGTTTCTTATTGACATTGTGCAAACCCTCCGTCCCTACTGGACCTGTACATCACATCAGCCAGCCCATTGGGAGATCTCCTGGTCTACTGTGGCGTATTCACTAGGAACCAAATGGAAGCAAACTGGCCGAAACGGGGAGGGACTAACCTAAATTTGTTTCTATTGCAAAACCTTTTCCATAACAGTTCTTGAAATTTTCCGTATTGACTGACTTTCATGTCTTAAAGTAATGATGGACTGTCATTTCCCTTTGCTTATTTGAGCTGTTCTTGTCATATAATGGACGTTGTCTTTTACCCCCATACCTTGTCACAACACAACTGATTGGCTCAAATGCTTTAAAATGAAAGACACTCCACAAATTAACTTTTAAGAAGGCACACTTGTTGATTGAAATGCATTCCAGATGACTACCTCACGAAGCTGGTTGAGAGAATGCCAAGAGTGTGCTAAGCTGTCATCAAGGCAAAGGGTGGTTATTTTAAGAATCTCAAAACTAAAATATATTTTAAAAAGATAAATATGAAACACTTTTTTGGTTACTACATGATTCCATATTTGTTATTTCCAGTGGTGATTTTAGAATTTAAATCTTGGTGGGGCAAAAACAAAAGTGGGATGCATGCCAGCAAAGCCACTACTTTTTTTGTTTTTTATTTAAACTTTATTTAAATAGGCAAGTTAGATAAGAACAAATTCTTATTTATAATGACGGCCTACACAACACAACACTAAATAATACATTAATTGCACTATAACGTGACAAATGGTGCCCACAAACCGTTAGGGTCTACATAAAGCTGTCCCAACAGCAGAGTCCCAACAGCAGTCCCAAAACCTTACCACTGCTACACCTGGCTTTCAGCGGAGCCTTTTCTGGCAGCGAAACAGTTAATTCAGCCTCATTAACTGCCTTTAAAAACACATAGCTGATATGGCTGACTTGCTTAAACAAATGTGGTTTCTACTGACAATTGAGATGTACAAACTATGGCATAAGGGGACGACAATCAGATAAGAGGCCATCCGTAATTTCGATTAAGACATTATTGTGAGAGCGACGACAGACGTAGTCAATATAACTATTTGTTCAGCACTTTTTTTTAAATGTACAGCGACAGAAATCAGAACATGGGCCATTCTTACAGTGTACTCCCTGTACAACAAGTCAGAACCGTAGGATAAATAAAGGGGCAGACAATGAAAGCTCTTACAATATTTAATGATTACGTTTCTCTAATCACCCGAATAACTTGTGGCCGCTCAGCAAGGAAGACGCCACTGCTCCAAAACCACCATAAAAAAAGCCAGACTACGGTTTGCAACTGCACATGGGGACAAAGATCGTATTTTTTGGAGAAATGTCCTCTGGTATGATGAAACAAAAATGTATCTGTTTGGCCATAATGACCATCATTATGTTTGGAAGAAAAAGGGGGCTTGCAAGCTGAAGAACACCATCCCACCATCCTTTGCTGCAGGAGGGACTGGTGCACTTCACAAAATAGATGGCATCATGAGGAACATCAGTCAGGAAGTTAAAGCTTGGTGGCAAATGGGTCTTCCAAATGGACAATGACCCCAAGCATACCGTTAAAGTCAGAAGTTTACGTACACCTTAGCCAAATACATTTGAACTCAGTTTTTCACAATTCCTGACATTTAATCCTAGCAAAAATTCCCTGTCTTTGGTCAGTTAGGATCACCACTTTATTTTAAGAATGTGAAATGTCAGAATAACAGTAGAGAGAATGATTTATTTCAGCTTTTATTTATTTTATTTCTTTCATCACATTCCCATTGGATCAGAAGTTTACATACACTCAATAAGTATTTGGTAGCGTTGCCTTTAAATAGTTTAACTTGGGTCGAACGTTTTGGGTAGCCTTCAACAAGCTTCCCACAATAAGTTGGGACAATTTTGGCCCATTCCTCCTGACAGAGCTAAGGTGTACAGTGCCTTGCGAAAGTATTCGGCCCCCTTGAACTTTGCGACCTTTTGCCACATTTCAGGCTTCAAACAAAGATATAAATCTGTATTTTTTTGTGAAGAATCAACAACAAGTGGGACACAATCATGAAGTGGAACGACATTTATTGGATATTTCAAACTTTTTTAACAAATCAAAAACTGAAAAATTGGGCGTGCAAAATTATTCAGCCCCTTTACTTTCAGTGCAGCAAACTCTCTCCAGAAGTTCAGTGAGGATCTCTGAATGATCCAATGTTGACCTAAATGACTAATGATGATAAATACAATCCACCTGTGTGTAATCAAGTCTCCGTATAAATGCACCTGCACTATGATAGTCTCAGAGGTCCGTTAAAAGTGCAGAGGGCATCATGAAGAACAAGGAACACACCAGGCAGGTCCGATATACTGTTGTGAAGAAGTTTAAAGCCGGATTTGGATACAAAAAGATTTCCCAAGCTTTAAACATCCCAAGGAGCACTGTGCAAGCGATAATATTGAAATGGAAGGAGTATCAGACCACTGCAAATCTACCAAGACCTGGCCGTCCCTCTAAACTTTCAGCTCATACAAGGAGAAGACTGATCAGAGATGCAGCCAAGAGGCCCATGATCACTCTGGATGAACTGCAGAGATCTACAGCTGAGGTGGGAGACTCTGTCCATAGGACAACAATCAGTCGTATATTGCACAAATCTGGCCTTTATGGAAGAGTGGCAAGAAGAAAGCCATTTCTTAAAGATATCCATAAAAAGTGTCGTTTAAAGTTTGCCACAAGCCACCTGGGAGACACACCAAACATTTGGAAGAAGGTGCTCTGGTCAGATGAAACCAAAATTGAACTTTTTGGCAACAATGCAAAACGTTATGTTTGGCGTAAAAGCAACACAGCTGAACACACCATCCCCACTGTCAAACATGGTGGTGGCAGCATCATGGTTTGGGCCTGCTTTTCTTCAGCAGGGACAGGCAAGATGGTTAAAATTGATGGGAAGATGGATGGAGCCAAATACAGGACCATTCTGGAAGAAAACCTGATGGAGTCTGCAAAAGACCTGAGACTGGGACGGAGATTTGTCTTCCAACAAGACAATGATCCAAAACATAAAGCAAAATCTACATTGGAATGGTTCAAAAATAAACATATCCAGGTGTTAGAATGGCCAAGTCAAAGTCCAGACCTGAATCCAATCGAGAATCTGTGGAAAGAACTGAAAACTGCTGTTCACAAATGCTCTCCATCCAACCTCACTGAGCTCGAGCTGTTTTGCAAGGAGGAATGGGAAAAAATGTCAGTCTCTCGATGTGCAAAACTGATAGAGACATACCCCAAGCGACTTACAGCTGTAATCGCAGCAAAAGGTGGCGCTACAAAGTATTAACTTAAGGGGGCTGAATAATTTTGCACGCCCAATTTTTCCGTTTTTGATTTGTTAAAAAAGTTTGAAATAATAAATGTCGTTCTACTTCATGATTGTGTCCCACTTGTTGTTGATTCTTCACAAAAAAATACAGTTTTATATATTTATGTTTGAAGCCTGAAATGTGGCAAAAGGTCGCAAAGTTCAAGGGGGGCGAATACTTTCGCAAGGCACTGTATGTATATATATTTTTAAATTATTATTTGTTTGCAAAAAATGTGGGTCTCAAAACAGGTGGGATCTAGAAGAAATTATTGTTGAGAGTTGCAATATTGAAATTTGGTTGTGCATCAGCAGTTTTAAGTTAGTCTAGCCAGCTATCTAAACTTGTAATAATCATGGTTGAATTATCGACCGGAGGGGCCCCAATTGATTTGGTTAGTCACTCTCACTCAGATATCAATTTAAAAACTGAAATGATTTCTCTCCACCCTATGGCAAAATGTGTAGAATTGCAGGACCTCAACACTTTCTGTCTACTGTCAAGATGGGTGCCACTAAAATGTTTGCTTAGGGCCCCCAAAACACTAGGGCCAACTGACTGCATATGTGGGTATGGTTGAGGATACGCAGATCTGCGAACCACTGTGGCCCCTCATGATGAGAATCAGATTTTTTGGGGTCCCCCAGCCCCATCAAAGTTGCCCATCTCTGACATAGACTGTGTCTCGTGTCCAGCATGTTAACGGTAAAACGGTGGGCCGTTGACATAGTTGCCTGTGGAAGAGGAGGGAGCCCCTGGGATAAACACTACCGGTTGCCCTTGGTTTGGTAACCTTGGCCAACCATGCTAGTTGACACGGTTGACTCCGCCATGAAGGGAATATGGTTGCCGTGACCCTGGGTTACCCACGGTCCAGCGGGAACATCAGAGTGAGGGGACCTGCCAGTCAAGGAGCGGCACTTTCCAAAGGGGAGAAGAGGTGGGAGAGAGAGGGATAAAAGCACGGAGGGGAGGGGCAGAGTGCTTTTTTATGAGCTTGTGCCTCTCCAGTTTCTGTGTTGTCTGGCCGCATGGACATAGAGAATTTATCTCGCTCTCGCTCTCTTTCTCTTTCTCTTTCTCTCTCTCTCTCACTCTCTCTCTCTCTCTCTCTCTGTCCCTCTTTCTCACTCTCTCTCTCTCTCAATTCAATTTCAATTTTAAAAAATGAAGTATATAATAAACAAAAGCAAAATAAATAATAAAAAATGTACAGTAAAAATTACACTCACAAAAGTTTCAAAAGAATAAAGACATTTCAAATGTAATATGTCTATATACAGTGTTGTAATGATGCGGAAATAGTTAAAGTGCAAAAGGGAAAATCAACATAAAAATGGGTTGTATTTACAATGGCGTTTGTTCTTCAATGGTTGACCTTAAATTGTGGCAACAGGTCACAAATCTTGCTGCTGTGATCACACACTGGTTTTTCACCCAATAGATATGGGAGTTTATCAAAATTGTATTTGTTTTCAAATTCTTTGTGGGTCTGTGTAATCTGAGGGATATATGTGTCTCTAATATGGTCATACATTGGGCAGGAGGTTAGGAAGTGCAGCTCAGTTTCCACTTCATTTTGTGGGCAGTGTGCACATAGCCTGTCTTCTCTTGAGAACCTGGTCTGCCTACGGTGGGTGGCCTTTCTCAATAGCAAGGCTATGCTCACTGTACATAGTCAAAGCTTTCCTTAATTTTGGGTCAGTCACAGTGGTCAGGTATTCTGCCAAAGTGTACTTTTTGTTTAGGGCCAAATAGCATTTCAGTTTGATCTGATTTTTGGAAATTCTTTCCAATGTGTCAAGTAATTTATTTTTTGTTTTCTCATGATCTGGGGCTCTGTGGGGTCTGTTTGTGTTTGTGAACAGAGACCAAGGACCAGCTTGCTTAGGGTTCTTCTCCGGGTTAATTTCTCTGTAGGTGATGGATTTGTTATGGAAAGTTTGGGAATCGCTTCCTTTTAGGTGGTTGTAGATTTTAACTGCTCTTTTCTGGATTTTGAAAGTTAGCGGGTATCGGCCTAATTCTGCTCTGCATGCATTATTTGGTGTTTTACGTTGTACGCTTAGGATATTTTAGCAGAATTCTGCTTGCAGAGTCTTAATTTGGTGTTCGTCCCATTTTGTGAATTCTTGGTTGGTGAGCGGACCCCAGACCTCACAACCATAAAGGGAAATGGGTTTTATAAATGTATTCGTGGTCCTGGCAACTGGACCTTTTTTGGAACACCATTATTTTTGTCTTACTGAGATTTACTGTCAGAACCCAGGTCTGATAGAATCTGTGCAGAAGATCTAGGTGCTGTTGTAGGCCCTCCTTGGTTGGGGACAGAAGCTCCGGAGCATCAGCAAACAGTAGACATTTGACTTCAGATTCTAGTAGGGTGAGGCCGGGTGCTGCAGACTGTTCTAGTGCCCTTGTCAATTTGTTGATATATATGTTGAAGAGGGTGGGGCTTAAGCTGCATCCCTGGCCCACCCCCCGGCCCTGTGGAAAGAAATGTGTTTTTTTGCCAATTTTAACCACACAGTTGTTTGTGTACATGGATTTCATAACATCGTATGTTTTTCCCCCAACACCACTTTCTATCAATTTGTGTAGCAGACCCTCATGCCAAATTGAGTCAAAAGCTATTTTGAAGTGGAGACAATCACAGGAACAAGGCGTGACATCTACGTTTGTTTAGAATTTTCCCAGAAGTGGTTCGATTCTATGGATTCTTCAGTTACTGTACATTGAGCTGATTTCTGATGTGCTGTTCTTTATTTTTCCATAGTGTATTTTTGTATTGTTTTAGTGATTCACCATAGTGAAGGCACGGGCTAAGTTTTTTTGGGTCTCTATGTTTTTGGTTGGATAGGTTTCTCAATTTCTTTAGGTTTGATAGGGAAGCTGAGAAGTCAAATATACTGTTTAGGTTTTCTACTGCCAAGTTTACAGCTTCACTATTACAGTGAAACCTTATGTCCAGGAAATTGTCTAGAAGGGATTGAATTAGTTGTTGCCTAAGTTTTTTGGTAGATTTACACACTATTTTGCTTCCATCTATAGCATTTCTTAATATTCTTCAGTTCCTTTGTCTTTGATGCCTAAATGATTGAGCATAGTTCTGTTTAAGTAGAGTGTGATTTTGCTGTGATCTGATAGGTGTGTCAGTGGACTGACTGACTCTAAAATACTCTGGGTTGAGGTCAGTGATAAAGTAGTCTACAGTACTACTGTCAAGAGATGAGCTGTAGGTGTACCTACCATAGGAGTCCTCTCAAAGCCTACCATTGACTATGTACATACCCAGCTACAGTCAGCGCTGCAGGAGTTGTGTTGCAGGAGCTACATTTTTGTTAGTTATATTGTCTAGGGGGGCATATGGGGTAGGGAATGCTGTCAGCTCCAGGTATGTGTTTGTCCCCCTGTGTGCTGAGGGTGTCGGGTTCTTGTCCAGTTCTGGCATTTAGGTCGTCACAGACTAGTACATGTTTCCTGATCCTGAAAATTGTTGATCTCCACCTCTAGGATGGAGAAGTTGTCATTATTAAAGTATGGGGATTATACTGGGGGGATATAGGTAGCACACATGAGGACATCTCCCTCTCTCTATCTCCCGTTCTCTCTCTCTCTCTCCCTTTCTTTCTCTATCTCTCTCTTTCTCTCTCTCTCCCTTTCTCTCTCTCTTTTTTCTCTCTCTGTCATCCTACCAGCCCATTTTCATCACCGTGAAAATATTGTCTGTGAACTTATTCTCTCTCTGCCTGTCTGCATTTCTGTCTCCACCTGCTTTGACACTGTACTTCATTCACTACACTTAAACACTCTCTCTCCCACTCCTGCCCTACACTCCTCTCCATCCCTCCACCATTTCATGTTTCCCTTCTTTTGGTGAAGTCATCACTGCCTTTCGCCAGCCACTCTCTCAGTTTCTCCCCTTGTTTCTCTCCCTAGTTCCCCTCTTTCTCTCTCCCTCCCTCCCTCCTCCACTCTCCTTATAGATGGAGATTAAGTCTGGGCTGGAGCCCCATCCGTTTCCCTGACTGTTTGTTATTAAGGAGATGGATGGAGGCTTGCAGTGCCAGCTCGACGCAGCCGCAATTACAGCTGGTCCAGTGATAGATGGAGAAAGAGCGAGGAGGGAGATAGAGAGAGGGGCATCTATCACGCCCTTTAATCTACCTGTCACTGCTGGGGAGGCTGGGCCTTGGGTGAGGTGGGAGGAGGGGGAGTGAGGATGGAAGAGATGAGAACTGGCCAATACAGCGCCTTGACTATTGGTTAAAGGTTTCATGCCCTTCTTTTGCTCTGTCCTTCCCCCAAACAATTACATGAAAAGACGCCCTCCAGTACTACAGTAATTAAATGTCCTCATTAACTAATTGATTGTCTTGAGGTTATGGAATTTCGTATTGAATTCTGGATGTTTGTGTGCCAGTGTGTGTCTGGCTGCTTAACAGTGTTGCATCAGATACTGTATGCTGTCACGTTATGTGGATATGTGCTGTTGATGGGTCATAACTTCTTTTATTTACTGGTCAGTAGACGAAGCCTCTAGAATGTCATTTGTTTGGTTTGAAGGGAAACATTTTTGCATTGAGATAATTTAATGCATCTTGGTAGTACTGTGCATCTACATGTTTCAAATACCCAGTACACACATGTGCAAACACACACAATTAAGCGCATGCACCAAGACACACATGCACACACGTACACACTCACATCACGCCATCGCACATTGTGCTATGGCCCATGGCCTGCACACACCAGCACACACCTGTTGGTGGTATCAAAGAAGCGACCACCTTAAAAGAAGTGCATGGTTTTGACTTGTTTTTCTCCTCAATGTTAGAGAAATATTATGAAAGCTAACCCGAGCCTCTCCTATCACTCCCCTCCTTAGTCTCATCTGTCCAGGCGAGTGAGGTATGGGATGGAGGGATTCATTCTCTTCCGTTGGCCATGGGAATGATAGATGAACAGATGTGGGGAAAAATGAAGGGAGGGAAGAAGAAAGAGGGGGGGGGGGGCAAAGGAGAGAAGTGATGTGGTCTGCATCCCACATTAATCAGATCTCCCAGAGCCATGCTAACCTCGGATGGAAATGTAAGTAATGGCAAGAGATGCAATCTAATCTTAGCAATAATATCTGAATGAATCTCTGGCAATGGGTCATTATGCAAAGGAAAAATGTATTTGTTTTGATCAAGGTTCAGGTGTGAGGACGGAGGCCATAGCAGAACCAGCAGATATGTCATACTGTTCACAGTTGGGCTTAGCCGAGAGTTACAGGAGTGACCGTGGGTTCCATTGATAGTGGGACACCTCTCTCCTTCCTCTCAGTGTGCACAGTGATTTGAAAGAAAATGGCTGGTATAGGAAATATGGTGAAAACTCCCTCTAACCCATGCCTCGACCAATCCAATGCCTTTAGATGTGTGGTAAGTAGTGAACGAGTGTACACTTCAGGAGATATTATCGGGACACACGCATTGTGCAGTTCTACGGCCCAGAGGAGAGGAGAGGAGACTGGAGGTTCAGTAGCAACACTGAGAGTCAAGAGAACAGGAAAAAAAACAAGAGTGCTGAACATAGAGCCATTTAGAGAGTGCTCTCCCCATTGGCTCTCCTGTGCATTAGGGAGCCCATAGGCCTAGAAGGGGGTGTGTGTGTGTGTGTGTGTGTGTGTGTGTGTGTGTGTGTGTGTGTGTGTGTGTGTGTGTGTGTGTGTGTGTGTGTGTGTGTGTGTGTGTGTGTGTGGGTAGTGGGGGTACGTGTGTGAACGTCTATCTGTCTATCTGTCTGTCTGTGTTTGTTTGAGAATGTTTTCAGAACTGTCAGCATGGAAACAGACCATGGTTTGTTTACCCCTAACAACAGACAAGCTGAACATGGAATCATTTATCAGTTCTTCCTCAAGTGGCAGATTCATTTTTCAAGTAGAACGTGTCAACACCAACACTAGAGAATGCGTTGGAATGCAAACTAGCAAACTAGTAAAACGTCCCTGTACAGCTACATACATGGGCGTTCCTTTATGCAAGCACCTAATGTACGTGAGTTAATGTGTGTGCTGTGTCCCTTTGTGTCCAAATGTGTGCGTGCATGCGTGTGCATGTGTGCTCTTATAGGTGGTTGAGCGTGCACTTGTCTGTGCACTAGTGTGTGCGTTTTCAATCATCATCTTGAATCAACTGTAAGTGCAGATGTGCTGTGACCTGACTAAGATCAGATAAAGTGCGTCTCACCCCGCCCCCCCCCCAGCTCAATTTGTCATGGGCCAGCTGTCGGGCTGCTGTGATTGGTTGTTGTGGGAGACAGATAGCCGATAGGCTCTGATTAATAGAACTGACTCTGGAACTTACTCATTGATCAAGGGAACAGGCGAGGGGGAGGGAGAAGACGGGAGGGAATGAGAGAGAGAAAAAGCATTCCCTGTCGCTCTGTCAGTGCTTGCTGATACTGTGATTGCGTCTGTGTGTGTGTGTGTGTGTATAATAAATACATAACGTAACATTGGTGATAAAAGAGCTTGGAAAAAAACCTGCCGGCACTGTAGAGATGAGGAATATTGGTCAGAAGGCCTAAAAGCACAGTGACTCTGTACCGGTACCCCCTGTATTTAGCCTCATAATTGTTATTTTACTGCTGCTCTTTAATTATTTGTTACTTTTATTTTATTTTTTTGTAGGTATTTTTCTTAAAACTGCATTGTTGGTTAAGGGCTTGTAAGCATTTCACTGTAAGGTGAACACCTGTTGTATTTGGCACATGTGACAAATAACATTTGATTTGATCATATTTGGTGTAGGCCTATACTAGTATAGATGTATAGAATGTGATATAGTAAAGTTATTAAGTGCGAGAATCTCAGAAGGTTGGTCTCTCTCACTCTCTCTCAATTCAATTCAATTCAAAAGGCTTTATTGACATGGGAAACATGTTTACATTGCCAAAGCAAATGGAAGAGACAAACAAAAGGGAAGTAAACAAGGGAAACATTAGTAAACATTACACTCACAAAAGTTTGAAAGAACATAGACATTTAAAATATATTATTTGCTGTGTACAGTGTTGTAACAATGTGCAAGTAGATAAAGTATGATGAAATATGAAATAAAGATATAAATATGGGTGGTATTTACATTGTTGTTTGTGCTCCTCTGGTTGCCCTTTTGTCATGGCAACGGGCCACACATCCTGCTGCTGTGATTGCACACTGCTGTATTTAGCCTAACAGATATGGGAGTTCATCAATGTTTGATTTGTTTTCAAATTCTTTGTGTGATCTGTGGGAAATATGTGTCTCTAATGTGGTCACTCTCTCTCTCCATGTTGGAGAATATGTGTGCTTTTCATTCAAATAGGAATATATGCACAACATGGAGAAAAGCATACTGAGCCACCTGGCTAGTCCTGGTGTGTACTCACTCCCAGAACAGGAAGTAGTAAAGGTCTTATCATACCCCACAACCTGGGTATAATTCAAACATCCACCAGAGAGAGACAAGCAAGAAGGAACATGCTGGGGTGTGGGTGAATCTACGCCACACTGTGTGTGTATCTAAACATTGAGGGGCTCCATGCGGTTGGGTACTGTGGGAAATGGACTGCTGTGTAACTGCTAAAGACGCTCTGTGTGTGCTTGAATGTGAATGTGTGCATGGAAGTACAGCACTGAGAGTGTATCTGAGAGTGTATGTGTTATTATGTGTGTGTGTCCTAGTAAAATAAACTGTAGTTTATTATCACTAACAGGAGTTGTGTGTGCGTTGTGTGTGTGATTGAGCTCTCTCTGTAGGGTGGTCAGTAGTGGGAGGTCGTGACCTGGTCGAATCCGGGGGAGTGGAGATCATCAATCAGCGAGGGGCAGGCCTGAGCAGCAGGACCATCACCACCCCTCCACCCCACGGGGTAACAGATGGCCTTGGGACAACTGGCTCTTGCTCACCTCTCTCGTAACACACACAGTATCTGCACCAACTCAACGATGCACACAAAAAATAACACACACACACACACACACTATTTTGCATGCACGGATGACACACACAAACAGATCAGACACCCACACACTCAAAGTGCAAAGATAATTAAACATACACAAAGACACACATGGTGCTAAATACCTCAATATGCTGGCACATATATTGTTTATGTTAATGTATTCATGAAGACCACCACAAACATGCATGTAAACAAACTCAAACACACAACAGTCTTCAGAGTTTTATAAACTGGAAATGTGCCATTGACTGGATATATGTGTATAGCATTGGCGCCCCCTGCTGAGATTAAAGATTTAAACAGTTAAAAAAGGTGATATTTTAGTCGACTTTCTTAGCATTTTTAGTCATTTGAATATAATTTGCATCATCATCACAGTTTTTGCTCTATACTGAAACTCGACTGCTGCCATGCACATTCTTCTGGGATCTTAGTAACAGTGGGCTAATGAACAAAATACAAAAAATAGTTTGGCGGTAAAATATCTCTTAAAATGAATTTCAGTCAACAGCAATATCCCACAATCCACAGAAAACAGACACCAGATTATCAGCAAACTTTTATTGATGATACTTTTCCAACTCGCAGGATTAAATCAAATGAACTCCTCCTAAAAAAGATCCACACACGCTACGAAGCAATCCAGCACACATTCAGATAATGTTTTGTCTGAGATAACTTCACTGAATCCAGACCAAGGAAAATGTGTGAACAGTCTGTAAACATTAGAACACTCCATGATGCTAAAGTCGTCTTATACTGGGACTCTCTGGTTAGCTATACGCTACCAGTGCGTAGTTAGGAAACTTAAATACTGTGTACAGCATTATAAGTGTTTCCCTAAATTACTAAAACTGTCTATTAAAATATAAATCTATAACTTATATACTGGAGTAAATTCAGGCACGCTATAAAAACGTTCAATAAACACTATGAAAACGTTAGAAAAACACTAGAAAAACGTTAGGAAAAACACAAAACGTTAGAGAAATGTTAGAAAACCACAAACGTAAAAACTAGAATAACGTTAGAAAAACACTAGAAAAAACGTTAGGGAAACACCAGGAAAAACACCAGTTAAAACAATAGGAAAACACCAGGAAAAACACCAGGAAAAACCATAGGAGAAACACTAGAAAAACATTAGGAAAACACCAGGAAAAACCATAGGAAAAACACTAGAAAAACATTAGGAAAACACCAGGAAAAAACCATAGGAAAAACACTAGAAAAACATTAGGAAATCACCAGGAAAAACCATAGAAAAAACACTAGAAAAATGTTAGGAAAACACCAGGAAAAACCATAGGAAAAACACTAGAAAAATGTTAGGAAAACACCAGGAAAAACCATAGGAAAAACAACAGGAAAACACTAGAAGAATGTTAGAAAAAAAACCAGAAGAACACCACCTTAGAGGACCTGACCCATGGGGAGAAACATGAAGAGGGGCTCAGTCCACAGCACCATGTGATTCACTGCCCAAAGTTTGATTGGCTGAGTGATGGTCAGGAAGGTCAGATGATCAGGTAACCTGTCGTTGGGTCCATCAGCCCACAAGCTTCCAGGCAGCTTCCTTCAGCCACTTGGCAACTTTCCTCTCAATGGCCTGACAACCAGAGAGAAAAAAGACAGATCAGGATGAGGGAAAGAGAAGTTTAAAAATAATATTCACTAATGACATAAGATATAGACAATGGGGCAGTTTCCTGGACACAGATTTAGTTTAGTCTTGGACTAACAAGCTATTGACCATTGACCATGCTTTTTTTGTTTCTGGGAAACCGGCCCAAAGTGTTCAATTGAGACATACAGTTCTGAAACACACATTACTCTTCATGTGCCACCAAAGCTCACAGTCAGTGTCTCTCTCAGTTACATCAACTTAGTGTTGTCTAGCCTGCCGTGTGCCATACCTTGCGGGCCTGCTTCAGGGCGGGGCGGTCTGCAGCGCCGCCGGGGTTCATGTCGGCACAGTGGGAGGTGCCCTTGATGAGGATGGCCATATCTTTGTCCTCCTTGTCCAAGTCCTCTTCCAGAACGCTGAGCTCACGCCAGGGGTCAATGTCACCTGACAGAGGTCACAGGTCACAGACCAGAGGGACAGGTCATATACTGACTGTCACACAGAGGAGGTTGGTGGGAGGAGTTACAGGAGGATGGGCTCATTGTAATGGCTGGTCAATCATGTGGTTTCCATATGTTTGATACCATTCCATTGATTCCATTCCAGCCATTACTTTGAGCCTGTCCTCCTCCCACCAACCACCTCTGCTGTCACACAATCACTCACATAGACACAGCACATTGATTCACTGCCAGTGGGTTTAAATTACACTATGATGTAATGAGAGGTAATGGTTTAAACCTCCATCTATCTATCTATCGATCGATCCATTCATCTATCCGGTGGTTGGGCCAGTAACCGAAAGGTCGCTTGGTTCGGATCCCCAAGCCGTTCTGCCTTCGAACAACAACTGCTCCCCGGGCGCCAATATCGTCAATGAAGGCACCCCCCCCCCCCCCCCCCCCCCCAGCACCTGGTTGGGTTAAACGCGGAAGACACATTTCGGCTGAATGCATTCAGTTGTGCAGCTGACTAGGCATCGCCTATCTACTGTATCTATCTGTGAAGTCTCTGCTCACCGTTGACATAGAGCACCCTGTCGGTGTCGGGGTGGTCTCCTCCATAGTACTTGTTGGTGAAGGCGATGTGTCCGGGCAGACTGTGCTGGGGGATGTTGAACACCTCAGGACACAGGTCGGTCTGAGCCTGCAGGGTCAGCATGCGGGAGAAGGGACAGCTGGCGTCCTCACACGTCTGGACTGTCACAACCAAACAATGAGGAGGTAAGCCATAGAAAAACAATACATTTCTATTGAATTGTGATGTGTAGTTGTATTTCTGTAATGTGAGATACAGCTGGGTGGCTATGGGCATATTGTAAAACAGATCCTATAATGAGTGATACTGTACCAAAGAGTGGGAGCTTTGCACAGCTAGTGTTAATGCACTGGGCTTATGAATGTGCTGCTTAGGGGGAAATGAAGTCTGGAGTCTGGACTGTTTTTTGTTTTAATTACCCTCCAGTGCTGTGAGCACTCAACTCACTGATTGAAACAAATACCTTGCTTCTACGTGGAGATGTAAGCTTGGTAAATGTACAGTGGGGCCCGAAATTATTGACACCCTTGATAAAGATGAGCAATAATAGCTGTATAAAATAAATTATTCAAATACTGAGCTACATTGTATGCTCAAAAAAATTGGAAATTATATATATTTATACTAATGCTATTGCTCAGAGAAAGATGTTTAAAAAGTCATTTTTTTCTCAAAGGGAGTGGTCAAAAATATTCACACCCCTAAAGATTCTTATAAATTAAATAGTCAAAAGGTTAGTATTTGGTCCCATATTCCTAAACTTCGACAGTAATCTGGATGCTACCATGGTTACAGATAATTCTGAATGAATCGAGAATAATGAGTAAGAATGTTTCAGAGGGTCAAAGATCATACCCCCAAGACATGCTAACCTCCCCTGTTATTGGGAATGGTGCGAGGTTAGCATGTCTTGGGGGTATGATCTTTGACCCTCTGTAACATTCTTACTCATCATTATTCACGATTCATTCAGAATTATCCGTAACCATGGTAGCATCCACATTACTGTAGAAGTGTTTCGAAACATTCTTATTATCTATTCTGATTTATAATAAAGTGACTCCAAAATGCCACAATACATGATGTACCATTAATTTCTATTGGGCACAAAATAATCTGAAACCAAAACTAACTGCAAATGCTTCCAACAAGTTTGTAGAGTCACAAGCTGGATGTAATCATTGCGTGCTAGGAATATGCGACCAAATACTAAACTTTTGACACCAAATACTTTTTTTATAGGAATATTTAGGGGTGTAAATAATGTTTACTCCTACTGTTATAGAGAAAAACATGTATTACTTATTAAACTAAATCTCTTTGCTGTTCTAGTATAAAATAGTTTTAGTATAAAATAATTTCCCAATTTTTTTTGCATACAATATAATGTAGTTCAGTATTTTAATGATTTATTTTATACAGTCATTATTTCTCATCTTTATCAAGGGTGTGAATCATTTCGTACCCCAATGTATCTCCTCTAGGAGTGACAGTGTTGTGTGGTGGAGCAGTACTCACAGAAGCCGAACTCGGTGCAGGTCTGGTAGTACCACTGTCTCTCTCCATTGTAGGCAGAGTCCAGATTCGTGTCACTCAGGTCCTGGATGGTTTGCTTGTGGGACGCATCCAGACAGGGCTCCTCGCCTGTGGCCCGGTAGATCTAATACAAACACACACAGTAACAGTGTTCCCTGACTGTTCTACAATCACGCTCCACACTGCCATTTCCCACCTGGACAAAAGGAACACTTATTTGGGACTAAACACCTCCCTCTGCAACTGGATCCTGGACTTTATGATGGGCCGTCCCTAGGTGGTAAGGGTAGGAAACAACACATCAGCCACGCTGATCCACAACACCGGGGCCTCTCAGGGGAGCGTGCTTAGTCCCCTCCTGCACTCCTTGTTCACCCACGACTGCATGGCCAAACACGACTCCAACACCATCGTTAAGGTTGCTGACGACACAACAGTGGTATGCTTGATCACCGACAAGGATGAGACAGCCTATAGGGAGGAGGTCAGAGACCTGGCAGTGTGGTGCCAGGACAACAACCACTTGCAGTTTGCAAAAAACAATCAGATTTCGACAGAAATATGGCTGAGACGCAAAGAAAATTCAAAGAGAGGGGGTACAAAAATGGTTACCGCCATTGAGAAAATTCAAAACAAACCGAGACATGATCTTTTTCAAGGACAGTCTCGCAAAAAGAAGTATTCTTGTGTTCTAACTACCCGCTATTCAAAGTGCTCTGAACAAATGAAGGGAATCGTTCACAAAGATCGGCACATTCTAAGATCTGATGGCAGTATCGGTAATGTGTTTTCAGACCCCCCCTTGATCGTATTCTCGCGGGGCAGAAATCTCAGAGATGAACTGATAAACTCTGATTTACCACCCCAAGATATCCCTGCACAACATCTATTTGTGCCCCTACTGGATGGAAACTACAAGTGTAATGGCTGTGCTCAATGCAATGGTACTTATAAATGTAGATCCTTCAAACGCCCCCAAACAGGGAAACTGATCCCAATTAAAGGTGTTATTACGTGCTCCACTAAGGCAGTTATTTATCTTATAACTTGTCCTTGTGATAAAAATGATGTGGGTAAAACAAAGCGTGACTTAAAAGTACAAATCTCTGAGCATCGTAGCACCATTAGGTGCAAAAACTCGACTTACCCAGTTGCGGCCCACTTTTTGGAAGCAAACCACTCGATTTCGTCCCTACGTTATATCAGCATCGAACTTGTCACCCTCCATAGGAGAGGGGGTGAACTCGACAATTTATTGTTAAATCGAGAGGCTGCCTGGATCTTTAATTTAAAGACCCTTGCTCCCTTTGGTCTCAACGTAGACTTTGATTTGAAGCCATTCTTGTGATTTTCCTGTTGTAAATGTTTGTAGGCCTATGCAGCCAAATTGTATCTATGATCATATGCTATCCATGTTTTTGGTATGTTATTTTGATATGTGAAGATTAACCAATGATATCAGGCCACACCTGGCCATGATTACAGACACCTGTGTGTGTCCTTTGACACTATATAAACTAGTGACCTGCTGTGTTTGTCATTATACCCTGATGAAGACAGCTTGTCTGTTGAAACGTTGGTTATTAAATTACTGTATCTGCGCCCCTAGAGTGTGTGGCTCTCCTTTCATTTTTCAAGTGTTCTACTCCGCTAGCCAGCATCTCGCCTAAATAGGTGTGCTATTCCTGACCGGTTGCATACCTGCCTAGTATGGCACCTGCTCAGCATCTGACCGTAAGGTGCTACAGAGGGTAGTGGGTATGGGCCAATACATCACTAGGGCCAAGCTTCCTGCCATCGAGGACCTGTACACTAGGCGGTGTCAGAGGAAGGCCCAAAAGATTGTCAAAGACTCCAGTCACCCAAGTCATAGACAGTTCTCTCTACTACCGCACGGAAAGCGGTACCGGAGCGTCAAGTCTGGGTCCAAAAGGCTCCTTAACAGCTTCTAACCCCAAGCTATAAGACAGCTGAACAATTAATCAAATGGCCTCCCTGTACCCCCGCAAACTGACTCAGTACCGGTACCCCTTGTATCTAGCCTCGTTATTGTTATGTAATTTTGTTGTGTTACTTTTTATTTTTTACTTTATTTAGTAAATAGTTTCTTAACTCTATTTCTTTAAAACTTCTTGGTGCACCCATCCCATTATAGCGGGATCATATTCGTCAACATCCGCTGAATTGCAGAGCACCAAATTCAAATTAAATTACTAAAAATATTTCATTTTCATGAAATCACAAGTGCAATATAGCAAAACACAGTTTAGCTTGTTGTTAATTTCAAAACAACTTTACAGCTAAAGCAAACCAAGCGTTTATGTAAGGACATCTCTCTCAGCAGACAAAACATTACAAACAGCTAGCAGCAAAGTAGATTGGTCACGAAAGTCAGAAAAGCAATAAAATGAATCGCTTACCTTTGATTATCTTCAGATGTTTGCACTCACGAGACTCCCAGTTACACAATAAATGTTCCTTTTGTTAGATAATTTTTATATCCAAAATACCTCCATTTGGTTGGCGCTCTATGTTCAGTAATCCACAGGCTCGCGCGGTCACGACGGGGCGGACCCAAATTCCAAATAGTATCCGTAAAGTTCGTAGAAACATGTCAAACGTTTTTTTATAATCAATCGTCAGGTTGTTTTTACAATAAATAATTGATAATATTTCAACCGGACCGTAGCTTTTTCAATAGGAGAGAGAGACAAAATGTCTGCTCCAAGCTGTTGCACATGCAAAACTCTGCTGGCACCCAGCCATCCACTGACGCTATGTGATCGTTCTTGCTCATTTTTCAGAATAAAAGGCTGAAACTATGTCTAAAGACTGTTCACACCAGGTGGAAGCCATAGGGAAAGGAATCTGGTTGATATCCCTTTAAATGGAGGGAAGGCATGCAATGGAAGAGGGAGCTTTCAAAATAAAATCCTAGTTGGATTTCCTAGTTGCAATATCAGTTCTGTTACACTCACAGACAATATTTTGACATTTTTGGAAACTTTAGAGTGTTTTCTATCCTAATCTGATTACATGCACATTCTAGCACATTGCACATTCTAGCTTCTGGGCCTGAGAAATAGGCAGTTTAATTTGGGTACGTATTTCATCCAAACATCAAAATACTGCCCCCTACACTCAACAGGTTTTAACTGCATTTTTGGTGAGGGGCTTGTAAGTATGAATTTCACTGTAAGGTCTACTACACCTGTTGTATTCGGTGCATTTAACAAATACAATTTGATTAGATCAGTCAAGGCAAGGGGATGCACAACTGTAGATCAATACAGCCCTCTGCTGGTTAATCAATGAATTGTCATTTTGTGTGTGTGTACACACACACAAAATACACCTCATACCTGCACCAGCTTGATCAGCCGGTCGTATGCCTCAGTCTCCGAATCGTAGGTCTCTGTCTCATTGGTCATTACTTTACAGATCTCCTCAATAGTCAGGATTCCCCCCTCCTCGTTGTACTCCACGGTTCCCATGACGATGTCGGCCAGGCTCTGCATGACCTCGATCTGGTCCTCCAGATCCTCAGGGATCTCACAGCACCCAAAGTCCTTCCCCACCTCAGTGGCATTTCCTGCAAACAGGGCGGCCTCCACGGCAGCAAAGGCCTCCCAGATGTCCCCCACACACTGGAGGAGAGAGAGAGAGAGAGAGAGAGACAGTGACAGAGAAAGTCAAATCCCACAGTAGGAGACTCATACAGTCAGAAACTCCAACACATGATTTCAAGCGCCCACATCTACTGTAAATGTTGTCAAACCTTATCTGAACCTCCAACGTCCTCATCCGCAAGGCTCAGACCCACCACCTGGAAGAGAGCAACACCAGGGTTTGTTTTCACCTTTGTCCATACAGCTGAACATAACATCTACCATGCTATTAACACTATAAATAGTGTCACAGTTACTAGTTTGCCTACTACAACTACCACCACTACTACAACTACCACCACCACTACCACTACTACTACTACTACTACTACTAAAATGAATACTAATGATGAGATCTTTACTTTGTTGAAGGTGGAGAAGTCCAGTTTGGCTTTGACAGGAGCAGAGGAGGCCACAGCACCGTAGACCAGGTGAGGGAACTGGAAGAGCAGGAACAGAGAACATGATTTACTATTATTACCATGGAATAGAGTAGACCAGCATACAGTAACACTGCTGTCCAGTCCTAAGTATAAATATAGACAGTGTTGTTCTCTCTACTGTACCTTTCCCCTGAGCCAGGCAGACAAGGCCCCAGCATAGGAACCTCCAAAGCTGATCCAGGTATTCTTGTCAGAGAGGTCAAAGCGATCGCTGATGTATTGATGGAATTCTGCGACGTCGGCAAGACTGGAAAACAAGAGATGGCAGAGAAAATGCAATTCAATCTCTGCCCAATTCAAGCCCACTCAAAAGCTCTCTGCCTTTGTCAAGTAGCAACCCACTGGGCACAGACATCAGTTCAACGTCTAGTTTTGATTTACATTTGGTTGAGTTGTCAACTAATGTGAATTCAACATGAAATCAACCAAAAATGTTACCATGCCATTAGATGTAGGTTCAAAGTTGGGTGAAAAAAATACAAAATACCCTCACGTTGATGACTTTTTGCAAATCCAATCCATTTTCAACATTGATTCAACGTCATCACATTGACTCCCTCCTCCCACCAGTACTCACGCCTGCTGGCTGGACAGGTCTCCCAGGTTCTCAGTCTCCAGGCCATCTTTGTTGATGCTCTCGCCATAGAAACGATGCTCCAGGGCCACAAGCAGAGCCCCGTGCTCCTCAGCCATGTCCACATGGTGGCCTACAGATACACGCAAAGCAGGAGCGGAGAGGAAAAATAGAGGGAGGTTAAGAGTTGGTTGAGGTATCAACAACACAAAATTCAAAGAACAGGCATTGACTTGTAACTAATGACAAGTATCAAATTCATAACACCTATGTAAGCCTAACTTATCGTGTCAATGCATTTCCATTTTCTTTTCATATTACTTAAGAGCGTGACGGGGGAACTTTGTGTGTACCTGCCAGCACATTGAACTCAGAGATGGGGCCCTCCCCTCCGATGAACAGGAACACTGGGCCATGAGGACGCTCCCAAAAGGCTTCATTCACGAAAAACCTCTGAAAGAGAGAGAGGGTGAGAGACGGAAGGGAAGACGGAAGGGAGAGGGGGGGGGGGGCTGCAAATAACCTGTACACAGTGAGGTACAAAAGTGTTTGGACAGCAACTAATGTGTTGTTGTTGTGGTTCTGTACTCCAGTACTTTGGAATTATAGAATGACTGAGGTTAAAGTGCACTGTCAGTGGTATATACATTTGAGTGTAATCACAGCACATCCCCCATTTTAGGGAACAAAAGTATTTGGACAAATTCACTTACATGTGTATTAAAGTAGTCAAAAGTTTAGAATTTGGTCCCATATTCCTAGCACACAATGACCACATCAAGCTTGTGACTCTTCCAACTGTTGGATGCATTTGCAGTTTGTTTTGTTATTCATGATTCATTCAGGATTAGCCATAATCATGGTAGCATCCACAAAAATGTAGACATTAATTTCTAAACATTTACAATAAAAGTGATTCCAAAATGACACAATACATTATTTACCATTAATTTCTATTTGGCACAAAATTCTCTGAAACACAACCAAATCAAAATGCAAATGCATCCAACAAGTTTGTAGTCACAAGCTGTAGTCATTGCGCGCTAGGAATATGGCATCAAATACTACACTTTTGAATAGTCCAATACACATAAGTGAATTTGTCCTAATACTTTTGGTTCCCTAAATGGGGGGACTATGTACAAAAAGTGATGTCACCCTATATGGATGAAAATACCTTCACATTAAAGCTGACAGTCTGCACTTTGACCTCGTAGTCATTTTATCATTTAAAATACAAAGTGCTGGAGTACAGAGCCAAAACAACCAAAAATACATTTGGACCTCACTGTAGGTGCACGTATAGGTAAGGTGGTGGGTCACCTGAGGAAATGTTTCATCGTTTTGACTGTCGAAGTGGTCCAGGGGTTGGTGAATTTTCCCGTCTCTCACTTCGCTCATGGGCTTATGCCCGTTGACTGCGCTCATCAGCACATTCTTCTTCGCTTTCTCATACTGGATTTTACGCACGTGCTCCTTGATCTTCCTCAGAACTCGTCCTATGAAATGTCAAATGTGATATGAAATCCAATGCACTGTGCACAGCAAGAACGACAGGAACGGCAAATATAGAGATAATACGAGAAGCTCAATCGTTTGTAGTTGCGCGTAAAGTCACATATGGACATAAATTACGCACGTATTTGTTGGTCAAACCAGGAAAGCCTCCTTAGACTTGAACATCTGAATGTGCGCATATGCAACTCCTTAACAATTTCTACAATTATCTCTCACATTTCGTTCTAAAAAAAGGGCTATCTAAACGTGTCACATACCTTTTTGGATTGGATACAATTTTGTATTTATTCCTGATGGTCTCAGCACATGGCTTTTGCTGATAAGTTAAAACCCTCTGCCACAACCTTATCAGTCTAATTCATACCCGACAGCCAAGCCCATGTTTATTTTATTTTTCATGGGTTTTATTATAATTCAAAACATACTTAGTGTTAATAAACCATGTACCTTTTATATATGTGCTCAATTCTTAAGCAGACAATTTCACATAACTATCTAAATATAGCTTCTAGATTATCCAATTTCGTTTCTCTGAATACCACAATTGTATGGATTCACCTCAATAATTAAAACTATAGGCCTATGCATTTTAATGATATATGATCAACGTGTATATTATATCAGCTCACACACATGGATGTACTTTCATGCTAGGTATAAAACCTCATATAGGAGCTTAGAAACCCCAATGATGTATAGGACAATATTAAAATGATCTACTTCTGTTTCATTACAAGCATCATGATACCTCTAACGCATTAAATTAACTTGGTGAAAAACTGTTTTTGAACGCAACTTGTTTACCACTTTTTTACCATGCGTTTTCTTCCTTCAGAAATCACCTCTTACTAAATATTTGGTCAAATTATACATTTTGTGTATCGTTTCCTAGGAACAAGGGTGGCTCAAACGACCCAACTCTTCCCTACCTTATTTTATCATTTGAGTATTTTTTTTAAATGATCAGTTCATTATGGATCGTTAACGTACCAGAATAGACGAAGTTCACGAGGAGAAGAAGGATGATACAACGGATGGGAGACAGAAGCATCTTCAGGCCTCCAACTACGACCTCTTTACTGATATAGGTCTACACAATGGTCGGACAACCTTGCCTTCTTAATGCGAGGAGAACGCCTGCTTTTATAGCGTGACCAACGTTTTTAGTCCACCCCGGGCTTCCCTGATTGCCCACTGTGCATATTTATAGTAAACAAGTCGCGAGTTGAGCGTAATCAAGACGCAGCAAGTGAGTCTGGGCAATAGGCATATCTCCTCCAACGGTGGCAGTGGTCCAAACTAAAACGACACTATGAGCATTTGCTTGGTGAAAAATGCATACACTTCACATTTAGGTATTGAATTGTATGTACAAAGCATAAAACTCAGCACAAACACTTAACGTGTTGAAACAGGGCCCTTAGGCTCAGTTCATCTTTTACAAAAAAAATAATTAAAAAAGGTTTTATGATGCAATAATTTTTATGGATTTACAAAAGTGTGAGGCTGGTTGATAGAGTACCCAACCTGAATCCTGCATGCGGAGCTAGCAAGAGAGAGGCCCCTAACTCTTTAGTTTACAGACAGCTCTGCTTTGGGTGATTCTGACAGACAACAAGGCACCAACACACAAACATATGCATCTGCTGGAGTCAGGAGGCGAAATAAGTCCTTTTCATATTAGCTGAAATGGATAGTTGGTCATTTTGGCATTTATCAACCGACTCAGATGAACTCGTGGATACTACTTGCATGTCTCTGCGTCCAGTATGAAGGAAGTTACGAGGTAGATTTGCGAGCCAATTGTTAACTAGCTTAGTGCAAAGACTGGAAGTCTTCGGGTACAGCGAGCATGCTAGAGCGCAAACACCGGAAGTGTTCGGGTACAGCAAAGACTTCCAGCACTAACGTTAATGTAACCTATCGCTAACGCCCAAAACTACCTCAAACTTCCTTAATACTGGACGCAGAGACATACAAATTGTATCCACTAGTTCCGTAGATAATCCCCTCCATCCATTCCCCCTCGCCTAAGAAAAGCTGCACTTCAGCCTGTTTCTGCTCCTCAGGTTCAGAGCTTGGAGAAAGTTATTGTTTTAGGACTCTTCTTCTCCATGGAGGCTGCAGCTGACTTCATGACATCGTCCGTCTGCAGCATGCTCATGTTCCACGTTGCCTGAAGACAGGAGAGAGACAGACTGAACTCTCAGCCTCATTGTGTAATTCATTCTAACTTTTTTTGTTTTTTACATTTCAGATTTTGGACTTCCAATGACATCTACTTTTTAAAAATCCCACCCACCTTATCAGAACGCTACGCTTGTTTAAGAGACATGGTTATCTGTACTGGGTTGTGTTCTTGATAGCCTATGTTGTTGCCA
This sequence comes from Oncorhynchus mykiss, assembly GCF_057628025.1. Taxonomy (NCBI): domain Eukaryota; kingdom Metazoa; phylum Chordata; class Actinopteri; order Salmoniformes; family Salmonidae; genus Oncorhynchus; species Oncorhynchus mykiss. The sequence continues at coordinate 13,949,006 of NC_143048.1, forward strand.
CGGTGACGTGTGTGGCGTTGTGAGCATCCTTGTAAGTACTGAGCCTCACCATGTAGTTCAGGCCCTCTGCCACACTGTGGTCTCTGGAGTAGATCAGGTTGACCTTGGTTCCCTGGACAGCCACAGGGCTGCGGCCTGCTATCTCCCCTGCCATCTCAAGAGCGCCAGCCAACATCGCCTCCTTGTCCGGAAATACACGGCTACACAGGAAAAGAGTGTATGAGTACCTAACACACATACACAACAAATACACGCACGCACACGTTGTTTTCATACCTGACTAATCCACTTTCCTTGGCCTCATCGGCGTACATCTTCCTCGCTGTCAGAGCCAACTCATTCACCAGGCTGGAGAGGAAAGAAGATGATACATATGATAAGGGATCTCTCTTCAGAACAATACAGGGAAGCACTCAGTGTTCCTTGGTTTATGAATGCAAGCAGAGGGACTACAACGCAGCATTACGGTGTAATGAACGCATATCAAATGCTTGCTCTTACCTCCGGCTCCCAATGACTTTAGGTAGGCGCTGCAGAGTTCCAACGTCAGCTGCTAGGCCAATATCTACTTCCTGTAAGAAAGGCAGACCTTTCACATGACTAAGAGATACAAAGCAGATTTAACAAGTATATTTTTCTTATCATTCTGTCTTTTCTCCACTATGAGAGTTCACCTGGTGGTTGCTACAGACAACAGATACCAGTTACGGCCTTTGTAGACGGCACGATTTCAGCTGTCTTATGCCACGATTTTGCCATCCCAGACAAAATGTCCACGTCGTGGGCAAATTCTTAGGTCATAAATGATCGTTGGACATCTTGGCTCGTTGAGTGTGACAGGGTCTAGGTCTGCAGATTCAGTACCACTACGTCTTGGCTCGTTCAGTGTGACAGGGTCTAGGTTTGCAGGTTAAGTACCACTACGTCTTGGCTCGTTCAGTGTGACAGGGTCTAGGTCTGCTGGTTCAGTACCACTACGTCTTGGCTCGTTCAGTGTGACAGGGTCTAGGTCTGCAGATTCAGTACCACTACGTCTTGGCTCGTTCAGTGTGACAGGGTCTAGGTCTGCTGGTTCAGTACCACTACGTCTTGGCTCGTTGAGCGTAACAGGGTCTAGGTCTGCCGATTAAGTACCAATACGTGCGGTCGTAGTCTTCGACAAAGTTCTGGCAGTGTCCACATTTTTGGGCCTTTATCGTGTAGTGTGGCTGATGTTACGAGCCGATCCTGGTGACTGACCCATAGGAACACGGCCGGCACTGAGTATGCACACAATAATACAATAGTGAATAGTCAGATTCATATAATAGTTTGATTTAAACGTTTTCATGCAGTGCAAGAAGAGAGATTCCCATAATAACCTTGTTAACATGACATCTGATATCAGGCTACCTGATTGGATTTTGATAAATGCTCAAAATGGCCAATCAAAATAAGCGCTTTACCACAGCGGCCATGTTATTTTGGGGAAGCTTATTTGATTGTGAGTTTGACATATGAAGTTTGTGTGTGAAAGCTATTTTAAGATGAATACTTTTAGTTTTTCAAAACTCACTTCACTCGGGCATAAGCATAGTGAGGCTTGCAGTGCTGGCACATGCGCAGATGCGCAGATGAAATACACCGCTGCAGTTGATGTATCCTACGTCGGCTGACGGAGCCTCGCAAACCAATCGCAGAATGTGATGACAGAACTGAAGCAAATTGTACAATCTGGCCAGGTTGATCGCAGTCTGACGTGATAATCGTAAAAGGGCTGAATCTGACGTAAAGTCTGCAAAGACCTGTAGATGTCCCCTGGACCTTGGTCCTCATGGAGACGGTCATTGGGGCTGAGGAGATGTAGTTAAGCCCACTTACCTTCACCTGAAACCAGGCATCTTGAGTGCAGAGACGGATATCACAGGCTGTGATCAGATCCACTCCTAACAGGACACGTACATGTTATAACATGACAAGACATTACAGCTGTATTACAGAACACCTTCACCGGAGAAGAAACAGTCACATTTTGTAAATAATATATGAAAGCTTTGCAAGGCCTCACGGTCACAAGCAAATCAGTAATATACCACCAAAACTCACCTCCTCCAACACAAGCTCCCTGCACTGCCACAACCACTGGCTTTGGACACTACAAGTAGAAAGGAGGTGGGGGAAAGAGAATGCATTGTCTTACTTGTTCACTATCAACCCCTAACCTATTGTGCAGGAGTAAGTACTTCACAAGTTCATATACAGACCCTTTCAATGACGCTGAAGGTTTCCTGGTACTTGGCGATGATGCGTCGCATGTTCCAGGAAGTCCTGGCCATGTCGTCCCCTTCAGGCTGCAAGACTTCACTGGCCATGTCCATCAAGTCGATGCCTACACACAGTCAAATTGCGACAGAGGTTACAGTATACCGGTCTTATTACTGGTATATTGCTATGTTTGGTATACTGTTGGCACAGCCTATTGATAAGCAGCACTCAGTTCAACCTGAGACAATTGTAAGCTTTTGGGAAACATAATTCTCTTACCAGCTGTGAAGACTTCTCCTGCACCGGAGACGACAACCACCCGGCAATCTGGGTCCTCAGCTATCTGTGTAAAGCACTCCACCATTTCTCTGAAAGAGGATGGATGTATGGTGGAAGACAGGGTTAAAAGAAGAACATATATTTTTTCAAAGAAACATAGGATGCACATGAATTCATAAGGGAACACAGTGCTGTTGTGCTGAGTTACAAGTACAATTAGAAAGGCGGGAAAGTTTCAGCTGTGTTCAAGTAGTGTTTGGGCCAGTGGTGTAAAGTACTTAAGTAAAAATACTTTAATGTACAACTTAAGTAGTTTTTTGGGGTATTTGTACTTTACTACTTACATGTTTACTCCATACATTTTTCTTGACACCCAAAAGTACTCGTTACATTTTGAATGCTTAGGACAGGAAAATGGTCCAATGAATACACTTCTCAACAGAACACCATGGTCATCCCTACTGCCTCTGATCTGGTGGACTCACTAAACACACATTCTTAGTTTGTAAATGATGTCTGAGTGTTGGAGTGATCCCCTGGCTATCCATAAACAAATAAAAAACAAGAAAATGGTTCCATCTGGTTGGCAATGATTTATACTTTTACTTTTAATAATTAAATATTTGAAACAAACATTTTACTAGGTGACTTTTACTTGAGTCATTTTCTATTAAGGTACTTTTACTCAAGTATGATCATTTGGTTATTTTTCCACCACTGGTTTGGGACAGGTGTTACCTCCAGAAGGCTTTGTTCATGGCATTGCGTTTCTCTGGCCGGTGCAGCTCTATGTGAGTGACAGCAGTGGCAGGTTGACTGACAGACAGGGTGGTAAAAGGAGGAGTGGGGCCCCCCGGAGAGGATATGGCCCTTACAGCACTGAGACCTGGAAGCCATAAACTCCTGTCTGATGATCAGCACCGAAATGAGAGGGGGGGTGATTGAATAACAATGAATTACAACAAAACCAAATTTATATTGAATGAGAGCAACACATTTCCGCTAATAGTCAGTTGCACGGTTTAGACCTAAACCACCTTGCTATCCACTCTTATACAGAATAGTTACATAGTAGTCACCTTTCACCTAGTTAGCCAAGATGCTAACCAAACACGGTTTATACTAGCTGGAGGTAATTAGCTAGCTAACGTTACTTAGCCAGCTAGCTAAGTGTTGACATAAAAAAATAAAAATAAAAATAAAAAATAAAGTTACCTAGCAGGCTATAGGCTCTGGTCCGAGTCTCGAATTATTCTATGGTGTTAACCAATTACGTTTGCTAGTACTGGAGCTTGCTAAGTAGCTAACGTTAGTTGAACGGATGCGACCTACAAAATGCACATTTAGCTAACTTTAGCTACGTTTTAGAGCTGACAAAGCACTGCATCGTAAAACTCACAATAATGTACTTACTTTTCACGAGAGCTGATCTGATAATGAATGTCATAGCCCTTCGACTAAATCAAACTCGAGAGCAAGAAACAAATGAAAGGCGCAGTCGGTCTACTTGCCGCAACTAGCTGGCTGTCAAGTAAAATGTAGTGTTGTTCAACGCTTATAGCTACAAGCACCAAACGTATAGAAAGCAGATAAGGGTATTTACTATTACTGTGAGCAAAGAGCGCATTCTGTGAACAATCTCAAGTTGTTTCACTAAACTAGCTGGCATGCTGGTTTTGTACAATTTCTGAGCTACAGCATCTAGGAATCGTCCAAATGCAGCATTCAAAGGGGAAGGATAGGGTCGCTTTTCTAGCCCTTATTAACGGAATAGTTTAATAACGGAACAAATACTAGATTTGTGTTAATCTGCAAAATTGTAATTATTCGCCTACCTCATGCCTTTTGCACACAATGTATATAGACTCTCCTGGTGAAATAAAGGTGAAATAAAATAAAAATATTCAATTATAATTATTACCGTAGTTGTGGTTATTCAGTGAAATAATACAAAGTTGTTAACTGGCATAAAGAGGTTTATTTATTGAGGGCTGTAACAAAAGATGCACTACTTGAAATTGAGTTTTATTTCTCACAACTAAAGAAACTCTCCTTCCTCTAAATACAGACAAATGGTAAGCAGCAATAAAAAAAAGGGGGGGAGAGTAATAAAAGATGTGAAACAATACAAAAGCTTTTCCTTGTTCATCCATCAGGCATAAAAACAATTCAAATTATCTGTGATTTACCAGTTCTCACACACCTTGCTTTTATGAGCTCAATATCAAAGAATTAGGACAAATCGATATGACTGCGGACAAACTCACTAAAGGCCTAAAACACACAAGGTCAAAATAGGGGTGAAGACTGTAGGGATGACAGTTTGTGGAACATTATCCAAGATCCCGGAGGCCATTTAGGTTGCATGCTGAGCGGTAGAAAAGCACAGCTTGAGGGTGTATGGGTACGGGCCAGCTGAAGAGAAAGACAAAGGGTTAGAAAACAAAAAAATAGCCATCACCACTTGAATAAAACTGATATTTTTAATACATAGGCTTCGATTTCAAACACTTACTTGCGTTCTTCATCTGGTAGTGGTTTATCATGGACAAGGCCTCCATGGCGTCGTTGATGGACTCCCACTCCAACAGCCCTGACGAGCTGCGCTCACCTGGACCTGCACCTGATAAGACAGTCCAATTCAGTTTAGTACCACTGTCATTCATACAAGAGTATGTAGTTCCAAAATGAAGCGCAAGTGTACACTTACTCTTTCCTGTGAAAAGTTTGATATTTGCAGGGGCTTTGACACCAACATCTTCACAGATCTGAAAAGAAAACAATCATTTGATTACTTTTGTAGGCATGTTGGTCTTTATTTCACTGCTCCATACATGAAGTGGTTTTCCGATGTGCTTTGGGACTCACCTGAGTGAAAATCTCAACGGATGAGTCTGGCTGGGCGTTGAAGAAGTGCAGGACATTGCTTGGGTGCTGAATGCGGTTCTTGGCAGCCTGCTCTGGGGAGGTGAAGCGGTTGTTGCGGGAGCCGTGGAAGTCCTTGAAGCTGGTGCTGCCATCCTCCAGCTCGTAAGACTGACCAGGCATTATGGCCTGCTGTTTGGACACACTGCAAAGGGAAAATAGCATTAGGCTGAACTTGTACAAGCCTCACAGAACAGTCACTTATTATGGCAAGAGACAGCGAATAAGATTAAGCGCCAACTTTAAATGACAAGGCACTGAATGAACAGGCGTTTCCGATAAACATCTTACCAGACGCTGAGCTTCTGTCCAAAAAGGAAGTTGTTGTTGAGGTGAGTGATGGCCCGGTCTACAGCGTAACAGTCTCCCATCTCCACCATGGCTGCTCCTGGCTTACTCTTCATAAACTTCACCTGAGGTAGGGGACCAGATGCACAGGGTAACTCAATAGCAGCAGCATCTTATTGAAATAACTGCAATGGCTTGCCATCTTTCCCTCCACACTTACCCGCTCCACATTGCCATAGAGACAGAAAACATTAAACACTTTGTCGGCGTTCATCTTGGCAGGCTCCAAACCGTAGACCATGACTACAGGGGAGTCTGCGTGGGCACTGTACTCGCCAGGGGGTGGAGGGGGGGGCCCGTAGCCAGGTCCCCCGCCGTAGCTGTGTGCCCCCCCTCGTCCCCTCATGGGAGGACCCATGCGACGGCCCTCGCTGTAATGTGGGGGTGGTGGGGGGCCATAGCCACTTTCGTCATATCCATGGTAACCACCCGCTAGAAACACAAGGGACCACAATATCATACAGGGAACATGGCTTTGATTGGAACAAAGGATCGATGTCCAAAGAAAGTGGTTAACCTCATCATGTATAAAAACATCTGGTTTTGATAAAAGGGTGGCACATTCCATTACCAGATGAGCTAAGAAAATTGACTACACCGCACCACTTCGCTGCCACTGTGGGGTACCCATTTTTAACCCACCATCTGCACCTCGCAGGTGAATTTAGTGTGAGGAGAGCACTACAAGGGCCAGCACATGTCTCCCCCCTGGGCCTAAGAGCCTTACCGTACTCTGGAGGGTGGTCTCCCAGCAGAGCCGGCGCCCTCACACGCTTGTTGGGGTTGGCACTCCCATCTTCTGAGAGGTGATAAAGGCAGGAGGCAGAAAAATAGGGGAAGAGAGAAGAGCAATAGATAAATTGGCAAGAAACAGGAGACATTACAATGCAGCACAGTAGCGGATGTTCAATTAGAATTAAGGATAGCACACAAGAAAAACACATCTAGAGAAAGCACACTAAGCGTAATAACTACTGAATATTAACAACACCAACAAGACCAAAAAATTAAATCTACATAGTACTGTATATCTACTAGTTCAGTGATGGTATTCAGATGCCAAAGGCGATTTTTTAAAATCTTGAGTTCAGTGTAAACAAACTATCTTTACAACAGCTAAGAATGAATTAAACGCTAAGAAGCCTGAACGCTAGCTACATCCTCCAATTGAAATCTGTTAGCATATGGTAGAAGGGAGAATGAGGTGGGTGAGAATGAAGCCAACGTAAGTTTGCAAACACACCTCCAGCATTGCTCCCATTGCCATCAGCTTCTGCATCTGTACAGGTACACATCTCATACACATTAAATTCAGGCCAGATTAAACACACTCACCTACACATGGATAGTTGAGAAATTAAGAACATCACTGGCGCATTAGACAAATTTGACTGCTTCAACATTCTACAATGTAAACTATTTCAATACATTCACAGTCCATTATCTTCATATTGTAACTAGGTTAAACAAGAAAGCGGCACATTTCAAATCTGTCTACAAGTCTCGAAAAGTGAAAAGAATACATATAGCCTCCTAGTGGAGAGCCACCCAAACACCAGCTTTATTCAGACAAGTCTTCAACGGTGGACAAAATACCCACAGGGAATGCACTACAAGGCCACCTTTGAAATATGGTGGCACTGGGAACAGAGGGAGTGGAATGCCATATAAATACAGAAAAAAAGAAACAACAACTTTGAGGACAATCTTTTTGAAGACATCCCGAGTGTAAGAAATGGGAATGTGTGTTGTGTAACAAACTGGGGATCAGTTTACTTACAGCATGGATATATTGAAGGACAAAGATTGAGGCTGGAGACATTTGCTGTTATTTGGCAGTTGGTCCATTACTTCTCTCCGTTTTCATTTAAATCCTTTTCATCTTTTACTCCACTCCCCTTTGGAAGAACATTTCCACCTTTGGTTGGATTTCTGGCCTTTTTGTGGCAATTTCCATTGTGGTTGGTGATCCACTCTCCAAGTGCCTTATCGAACACACTCCTTGCCAATGGCAGGCCGCAAAGCAGCCATTTGGAACATATCAGACCTGGGTCCTCATTAGGCGCAAATTGCCAGACCTGCGTCACATGGAAGGTGTTACACAGGAACTAAAAAAGGCAAATTTCCACAAGAGCTGCATTCAGAAAAAGATGGAGAAACTAAACAGGGATGCATGTTGCAAAAACAGTATAGGGAGGAAAGGAGGGGGGGAAAGAGGCAAAACAGAACACCCGACTCCATGAGGTATGCATATATGAGGAGAAAAATGTGGTCTGTCTGAATGTGCGTATGCTTGTTCATGTTTGTAGTGTCTTCATCAGTTGTCTGTTGTATTCCTTCCCATGTGACTGGCTACAGCCTGACAGTGACGGTGCGAATCATCTATGGAGTCAGTGCAGCAACAGGAGCGGAGGGTTTTGAGTAGTGTTTGATGTGTTAAACATCAGGAGCAGGGCACAAGAGAGCAAAACCACCTGCACCACCAAAGACAGGCAGGTACAGAGAACAGGACAGGACTGTGTAGTCCTTGAGCAACTGGTTTGTATCAGTATGGTTCATCTGTTTTGTGTTTGTGTGAGAATGCGCGTCACTACGGGTCTCTGGATGTTGTCTTTATAAGGTGGTTCTCCTGTGGATGTGTATCAGTCAAAAAGCTTCCGTGTCAACAGTAAGGTGATGACTTGCAGGTGAGGTCTGGGTGATGGCATGTTTCAATGTGTCAGGCATGTCTTGCTGGGGTCTCAAAATTGGGAGGGTGTGGAAGGCACAGCTTAGTGCCAATGTACCAGCAACCAAAACTCCCCATGGAAAATGTGTCATGCCATAGAAAAGGTATAAGGGATGTCTTCGTGACTTTGGAGCTATGTTGTTGCGGCACGAAGGAGATGGATTGGGGAGGGGGGGAAATGTCAGTTTATCAAACCATGTCTGCTGCCATGGTCTTGCAGTCTATCCATCCCCAATGTCCTAAGTGTTCCTTCTGTTTGGTACAGAAAGTGGATGTGTCCTTATTGAAGTAGGAGCGGTGGAGGTTGAGGTGGTGTTGAGAGTAGTGTTGACGGCAGGAGTAGTGTTGGGAGTAGTGTTGATGACGGCAACAATGTGTCTCCGATGCATATATGGAAATGTGTTGCTCCAACGTGTTCCGAAGAGAAGCTAGAGTGGCTGTTTATGTTCAATGCTTAAAGTAGCCTGTATAGATGTACAGATCTATACATTGACGAGTGCACTGGGAATGAAAGGAGCAGTTGGCTGTTGGTAGAGCAAGCTTCACAAGAGACTCAAGTGGGTAAACAGGAAGGTATTTTTGCTCAGACTGTCTAGTCTTACAACTTGGTGTATCCATGGGCAGTGCATCAGATTGGTTGCCATTGCAAAAAACAGAGCAATCAATATATTTTTTACACAGGCATAACACCGTCTAGCAGACTTTGCCGAGGCGCCATCAAGCAGGTATTCAGACAAGAAAGTAAGAGCTTAATGGATCAGCGGCGAGATTTATGAGCAACATCCTAGAACACTTCCTTATCTCACATTTAATGAGGAACAAATGACTGTCGTCAGGTAGTTTTTACTACGAGTCAGTTGTCACCAAACTAGAAAAGCTGCAGGACTTTGATTTGGTACCCTTAGTGACCACATATCTTTAGATCTGATAGCACTGGGTTGAGGTTAAGGAGTTTACTCCGGGGTATTCCAAGCAAGGGCGCATCCTGTTTTATATTAGGTGTGCAACTAAAAGCCTTGAGCACTGTAGTCTCTAGTGAAGAATATCTGGCCATTCAGCTGCTCCTTGCATCCCTAGCGTATTTGGCTGTGACGGACGGTGCATCACCAGAAGACCACACCAGCACTTCAGTCATAATGCCACTGAAATGGAGCTCCATGTAAGAGTTAACTGTAATTTGCTAAACCAATATAACAGCTGGAGAGAAAGATACCAACCCAGCCCTGTGAACATTGATCTGGTTAAAGGAGCATTTCCTGTGCTCAGTGGCATTACCCCTGAAGGTCTACCATCCAACCCCCCTTCCATCCCCCACAGTGGCAGTAAGGATGCTGGTAGTGTCAGCAAGGACCACAGATGGCTGTGTGCGTTACCTTGACCACTTAGGTTGGGGTTGGTGTAGTCCCAAGTGTCCTGGTCATTCTTGAACACATTGAGACGAGTTGGCTGTGGGAGAATATACAAATAAATTCCAAAGCAAAGCATTTTTTCAAGTCCATATCATGGAACACTAGAAGCTGTTCGGGGCTATGAATGTGCATGTTCCTCTACCTTGGCATATTCGATCTTGAGTGTGCAGCAACCAGAGTAGATGTCTGCCCCATTGAGGGAGGCCTTCGCCCTCTGTGCACTCTGCACTGAATCAAATGTGTTGAGAGTCAAGGAAAGGTCATGCAGACTAGTTGAGAACAGTACGTCGCACAGACACCATAACACGTCCTAGTAATTCCGGAGCTTATTGCACAAGCCCTTGTTTACAAGTCTCTTTGTGCTAGTAAAAATACATCTGGTTAATCACTCATCACACACAGCATGTGCTACAAACAAATTACATGTTCCAGACTGCTGGTTTCCTGATTTGGTATGTAAACAGTATGTCAACTTAAAATTCCAGAAGTCTTAGTTTCACTAAGGCTTACCTGCGCGCAGTCAAATGACTCACAAAATAAGTAATTTTGAAAAATGTTTTTTGCAGCAAAGGATATTCCACCATGGCCTGAACGCCATTCTTCCGAAAGATAACAATCCTCTGGACAGGGCCGCAGTTATTGCAGACAGTGTAGAGGACATCCTGTAGACATAAGTCATTCAAATGATCAGAAATAATATTGAAGTACACAGCACAACAGAATCAACAGGTTGGGTAAAGGTGGCCAGCACTTTACCGTGGTAACGGGGTAGATTGGGTTCATGATGGTGAGAAGTAGCACATTGTTGACACTTCTAGAATCGTCCGGGTCGCCTGGCCGGGAGATCTTCTGGCTGGTGGAGTAGTTGACAAAGGCTGGGTGCCCGGAAATGTAGATCTGGTTGTCATTCGCATACGTCACAGCAGTGCAAGACCCATTCAAATCCTCATACTCAACCAAGGCCTGACGCTTCTTGGGCATAACAACCACATAGCTGTAAACAAAAAGGTTATATTAATGAAGGACGCATAACAAAGTTTCTTTATTTGCTTTGCTCCTCTGGATTGCTTCTGGGTGAGCAGGCTTTTGTTTCAGCTTGGATTATAGCTACTCATCTGGAACATGAGTTGAATCAAGTGTTATAGAAGTGTTAGAACAGAAGCTCTGCAGAGGTAAAGATAGCCATTACTGGTTTAACAGTACCAAACTATAAAATGGTTGGATTGTGTTTGCGTGGAGCAAAATAGGACCATGAAATGTGTGCATTGTAAGCAAAGTAGTCAGGGTACCAGTCTGCTTCTGCTTGAGCCATTTCTTAGTTGTCATGAGATAATTTTTGCATTTTGTATTTATTTTTAAAGCAGATGGTCAATTAATGTGCATATTCGTCACCTAATAGCTCCAAACTCCTGCAGGGCCTCCACAAGGTCAGCTTCTGTAATGCCATCCACCAAGCCCCTCACATGCACAACTGGAGAGGGAAGGGTCTTATGTGGGTCATCATAGCCTTCCTGCAAAAAATAATGGGTAAACTCAATTCAAGCAATAAACTCATGTTTCCTGGTCAGCTCATAGCAGGAGGCAAGCTGAACTTAACTACATGGTAAAATAAGTTTATGAACTCCACCAATGGAGTTGAACAAATACCAAACGTTGTGTAATTCAGCACAGACTACATCAATTCGTCCATGGTCAATAATTCCAAACTGTAAATTATGAAACGCTTACCTTGTGTCCTCTGCAGTTAGGTGCCTTTGTTTGCTGAAATCCACTCCCAATAAACGTTAATCAAATACAACCACCGACTGTTTGCGCATGTGCCAATTGAATCGCAACGAAAACCGGTGGTTGTATTTGATGTTTTATTAAAATATATGGATTTCGGCAAACAAAGGCATGCAACCACAGAGACCAAACATTGGTACACGGTATGCGTTTCAATATAAATGGTTTGAAGTATTGACCTTGGCGAGTCGACGTAGCATGCTCTCTACTAAACTCCATTGCTTGGAGTTAATCAAACTTCCTTCACCATGGAGTTGAATTTAGTCTGGCTGGAAATATTAACTACCTACCAACATGTCATGAAATAGGGGTAACTAGTCAGCAAAACATTCGGGGAATATTAATGAGGAAATGTATTTTGTTGTCCGTAATATTACGAGAACGTGGTCTCAGAAGGTTATGCATATTCGAGAAGTACCGAATTAATTCGCTCGCTAGCTAACGTTAGTTACCGGCTAAATCAATGAACCTGTCAATAATGAATCTAGTTAAGTTCATTTAAGTGATTATGCCCGAGACGTCGGTGTTCGTTGGATACATTGGCACTGGTGGCGTTAGGCCCGAGACGTCGTTAACACCGACTCGTTGGTGTTCGTTGGTTCGAGCCTGGCTAAACGAAGCCACTAGGCTAGAACAAAGCAATAACGTTACGCTACCACTAGCTAGCTACCATAAAATATGGCGTGGCCTGCATTGAACACTCCCATTCATTTAAAAGAAAAAAGGCTAGCTAGCGTTAGCTAGACAATGGTTGGAAAAAATATTAACCGAACTAGCTAGCCAGTTTTAACAAGCTATATAGCGGCATGTTTACTGGAAATAATTTAAGCTAAACATAAAATAAACTGAAAGTTATTCTACAAGAAAAATACTTGTGGTTTTGTTTAACATCGTGGAACACGGGAGAGCGGGCTAACGTTACTGGGTGCAATCAATTTTCGTAACGCCGCGTCATGAGTCTGAAATTGTTTTTTTTACAACTAAAGATTACATTTAAATTCATGCGTTTAAATTAATTTCATTGTTAACGCAGACTATATCAGCATTAATTATTTACCGTTGCCATTCCGTCGTTGGTTTTTAGTCTTTTCGTTGCCCTGCCGCCTTCGTAATAACGGCCTGCCATAGCCATGTTGTCCCAGTTAAAAAGGTTGGTAGCGGTGACGGTGTGAAATGGACGGGAAAGTCCTGAACAGTCACACATATGGGCCCGCCTTGAAGAGTCCGATACGGTTTCCAATTGGCCTAAAAGGCACGTCAATAATGTATTCATCAACCTACGACCAGTTAAAATGCACAAAACAAGCCTTTCTGAATATCTTCTTGTCAGAGATCAACCCACTACTACTGTATTGAGCACTTATCTATAAAAATAAAGTAAACAAGATTAACCATTTTATTTCGACAGTCAATACAATTTCAGTTCAGGTGAGTGATCTAGGTAGTTACATCTTTTTGATAATGGATTGTAATTAGTAAGGTTGAAAGGAGAGCCAAGATGACATGCACCAGGCAATGCATCTCAATGCAAGAGGCGTCACTGCAGTTCCTGGTTCGAATCCAGGCTGTATCACATCAGGCCATGATTGAGAGTCCCATCTTGACAATGGGCTATAAGTAAATAACCATGAATGACGGTGTTGGCCACATGTCAACAAATCTTCCAAACGTGATAAGGTGGGGCATAAGTTTGAAAATGAAAGCAAATTGACTGCAAACCATTGTAGATGGGAACTATATCATGTAATTTCCCTGTTCACTATAAAACATCTCCATGTAAGACACATTCTGTATATGTCCTCAACGTGTAAAACAAAAACACTGAATTAACGTGTCAAGATTTATTCCAAAATCTGCTACTGCCATAAGCCAGGGAAAGCAAAACTTCAAGTACATCTGTTACAGCTCTTGAACACAATTCCACACTGAATATAGTATAGGAAATAAGAACAAATACAAAGTTCTGGTTCACAAATCCCACTTCTGAAATTAGATATTTGAACTGTTTTGCTAAATTTAAAAAATTGGACATACGGGAGAGACATTTTAGGAATGTGACATCATGTAAGGCATGCAGGGTTAGATATAAAGCTAATCCTGTAGAGTAATTACACAGCATCAGAAAAGGGGTAGATTCTAATCAATGCAGGGAACAATGACAAAACAAATAGCTGCAAGGCTAAAGCCAGTTGGTTGGAGGGGGATGGGGACGAGTTTAGTCTTCAAATCAATCTTCGCCTGGGGTGGGGCTCTTTTTCTGGCTTGGGGATCTGGAACGACTGAAACAGACAGAGAGAGGTGTAAGTACAGGGCAGACACAGCATGTCCTCTCAATAACTAGCCCGGCACCCATCTTGTCCTCTCAATAACTAACCCGGCATCCATCTCAGCTCCAACACTGCTGGCCCATAATGAACTCTGTCCCACTACAACCAGTTTGCCTTGGTCAAGTCACTTTCATACTTTATAAATACAACGCATTACAGCTTCATTGGAGATCGACAACTTCCACGAATGATATAACATGTAGGGAGAACCCTAATTAATTTAGCATAATTAAGCCAACAAGTGAAAGTTCCAGAGGTCAAGTAAATGGAGGAGCTGGGTGTTGAGAGACTAGGATGTTTTAAAAGGGGGTTTGAGGTGCTAAAATCCACCCTTGCATTTTCACACAAATAGACAAAAGACCAGAACTTTACTAATGGCACCCAAAACAAATACTGACCAAATAAATGGCAAAAGACTTGCCTTTTGCAAGCCCAAGTCTTTAGAATCCTACCTTGATATGGTAAACTATGTGCAGACAGTTACTTAAAACCAAAGGGAACAGCGCAAACATTCAAATAGGTTGACCTAATATAGAGTATAAGGACAAGCCACCATCAAGGTAAGTAAATCAGCTACTTGCTCCCTACAAAATAAAACACTATCACTACACCCAGGATAATATGTAATGTATTCCAAATACTTAACACTCATACACCCACCCAGACAGAAACACACATACATACACCTGTGGATTCTGACAGTGCATGCTCTGTATAGTTGAATGTTAGTGTACAGTATGTTAGGGAGTATCAGACTATACGTCTGCGTTCTGATCATGAATGACATTGACTCTTGGGTTTTCGTTACCTTTGGAGACAGTGGCAGAAACAACATGTACAGAGAAGCGACGGATGCTAGAACTCGAAGACACACTCGGAGGGTCTTGAAGTCTGATCTCTCGTCAGCTCTCCTTTCTCACCCTCTCAGAAGCTAAGCAAGAGGCCGGGCTCTGTAGGGAGGGGGCCTTAACTGGTCGACTGAACTCGGCTCAGCGTTCAGGTCTGTGGTGCGTGGGTTCTGGGAGGGAGTGGGGTGGGTGGAACAACTGTGTGTGCGCGCGTAGGATGGATGTGTCTCGTCAAAACGTGCGTCGGACGACCTCTTTAACCAGCGTGGTGTAGGCTGATTTCTTGTCAGCCCTTGTCACCCTCCGGGAGGACGTTAACACCGCAAGGGATGACCCTGGTAAGTGCTTGTGCAGTCAGTCGACTCCCCACACTCTCTCTTTAAAAAAAGGCCTGATGCGATTGGTCACTGGAGTCTGATCACGACAGATTTCTCTTTTGGGTTTTTGAGGTTCTCTCGCCCTCTGAAGCTAATCAAATTGAGGCTGGATCTGAGGGAGAAGAGAAAAGAGAAGAGCCACGCTCCCCCCAGCCGTCACCCAAACAGCCCCTCTGTCTCGGAGTATAGGCTCATCAGCTCTGTGTGCGACTCTCTGAAGCTAATCAAGGTCTGGCCTGGTCATTCTAGGAGAGGGACCTCCAAGAGAAAAGAACATTAAAATCAGGTATTTGTAAAAGATAAAGAGGGGGGGGTTTGGGGGTATATGTTGGGGCAGTGTTCCTCACTCTAGCTTGGGGTGCGTTAGAGTCCCTGACTTTATTTTAACTCCCCATCCCTGGCCCCATCTCCTGCAGCAGCCATCTCTCTGATGAGTTGTCGCTCTGTGCGTTCTGGAAGGTCGACTCAGCAGACTTCGGGTGGAGGCTGGTCTGAGGTTGAGGGGGCAGCTACCCACGACTTACCTGATCACACCTAGCCCTGTCTAACAGATAGCAGTATACTTAAGCTGAGTGAATGTGTGGACTCGTCTTTGAAAAATGTGATTTTATGATTTAAATAGGTGGGGGGAGAAGGGAGGCTTCCAGCACATTTGCAAAACAATATTCCAAATTAAGTATAATTAGCAGTATTGTACAATATGGGCTAAGTCATGGCATTTACACAGTGCAGTAACAGCTTTGAAGGTATGGGTTGACGAGGAAGAAATCTTACCTATTCCTCTTATGGCTGGGAGAGCGGGATCTGGAGCGAGAGCGAGACGCAGAGCGCCCTCTGGCCCGGGACCCTGACCGAGAACGGGAACGACTGCAACACAAAAAAACATGGGGGCTCAAGCGCTGGCACCAACCTAGATGGGATCAAGAGACAGGTCAGCTTTCAAAGGAAAGTATTGTGCAACTGTTATTCCAAAACGGCTTACCTCCTAACAGAGGTCCTGGACTTTGACCGC
Organism: Oncorhynchus mykiss; assembly: GCF_057628025.1. Lineage (NCBI taxonomy): Eukaryota > Metazoa > Chordata > Actinopteri > Salmoniformes > Salmonidae > Oncorhynchus > Oncorhynchus mykiss. Next base: position 13,965,288 of record NC_143048.1, read on the forward strand.
ACAGGGGAACCAGACCTATTATGGAAGGGTGAAGTGTTCCAAGAAAATTACATGTTTTGAAGCCAATAGATAAATTAAAACAATCATATGAATACATTTGCAGGAACAAAAGGGATGATCAAACAGGTTTGCCCAGAATGCAAATGGAAACTATACTTCCTATGAAACCAATAAAAAAAGAAAAAAAGAAACATCATCAGCATGCAAAATTACCCGTAGACTCTTACCTCTTCCTACGTTTGGGATAAGATGGGGAGCGGTGCCTGCTGCTGTTTTGTAGAAGAGAGACCAGTATCAGCACAGGGAGATGTTTGAATGACAGTAGAAAAGCAGGAGGTAGGAGGAGAAAACCTGTTGACTTACCGGTCATTGCTGCGGGAGCGGGATCGATAGCGGCTGCCACGTGACCTGGAGACGGAACGAGACCGGGAGCGAGAGCGTGATCTGGAATACAAGAAACAGGCTTTGATGTCTCTAATACAGGGTTATTCTGTGAAAGGTTGGTCGGGAGTTATGAGAATACATCTTATAACCACACACTATTTCTACTTAATTTGGATTGGAGGACGATTTGGGTCACGGGAGGACAGTCAATTTCTCATTTGGGTCTCGAGCTGAAAAGGTTTAAGAACCCCTGCTCTAATATGTAACCACAGTAGTGAAACAAAGAGGACAGCATTGCCCCTCAGCAGTATAGATGAATCCAACCAGGTCAGCAAATTTTGTCTGTGTGTCATAGTTTTTCTCGACATAAATGGAACTGTATTTTCTCACACCAAATGATACTTTGAAGTAATAAGAACAATGTTGCATAAGAGGAAAACTACATCACCTGCCTTACGCAGAATTATGACTGCTACTGGCAGTATATCAGAAGCAGACATTGGGCAAGTAGAATACCTGCTCCGACGACCTCCCCCCCTCTTGCTGAAACGGTAGCAGTCGTAGGCATAGTGGCCCCTGTCCCCACACTGGTAGCAGCGGTCTTGAGGGTCAAAGTGGCGGCGGCTGGGGCGGCCATGTTTGGTCTTCCGTGACATGCCAGTGGACAGCTCCACACGGATCCGAGAGCCGCACAGCACCCTGAGGTAGGGAAAGAGGGCAGAGTTTAGTGATAACAGGGTAAGAAAGAAAATATTGTGTAATACTGGGCAAAGTCTGCAAGAGTAATGCCTGAATCACAATTAATATCCCAAAACTGAAAACACCACTTCAACCAAAATATATATAAACTGATGTGACAACATTATGGGCTGTGAAATGTGCAGATAAATATAAAGTTACTCACTTTCCATCCATGCCTTTAACTGCGTCCTCTGCATCACGGGCATCCTCATACTCCACAAATGCGAAACCTGGGGGGTTCCTGGCCACCCAAACCGTGCGTAAAGGGCCATAGTAACTGAACGCCCGCTCTAGCTCACCCTTGGCAGCACCGTTGCCTAAGTCGCCAACATAGACCTTGCAATCGGTGTTACGAGAAGAGCTGCGAGAAGACGAGTGGTATGACATCTCCCCACCTGGAGGAAAGAGGGAGACACCGTGAACCAGCTAACTAGCTAAAGTTGGTTGAAAAGTAAACATAAGAAAATTGAGCTGTGCTTGAGAGTATGAAGCTAGCTACTAATATAAATAAACGAGCTGGCTAACGTTAGCTATAAATACAAGCAAGAAAACGAGTTAGCCAGGGGTGTATTCATTACGGAATCTGTTTAAGAACCAAACGGAAGCTAACAGCTAAACGAGAGTTCATATTGGACAAATTCAGGTAGGTCCCGCCCCGTTTCGTACAATTGGCTTCCGTTTACGAAACGTTTTGCAACAGAATCGGCATAATGAATATGCACCATTTCTGCACTCGCTGTTTTAGTTAAATATTGGTAGAAGACAATAGCCCGTTGCTCACTATCTCACTGACAATGCTTCTTCCTTATTATACTGTGTTGATAACAATTTTATCGCTAGTGCCATACTCAAATTAACCAGAGACAATGTAGCTAGCTAGCTAGCTAGAAACAACGTTATCCAACTAGCTTGCTCAAGTAAACAATGGCGTCCGTGCGATTACCTTTATCCCCAAACAGTTCCGCGATTAATTTATCAGTGTCCGCTCAATTTACAGAAATAAAACATGGGCGAAACGTATTCAATCTTAAACTATTTCTTATTTTGATTACTTATTTTACTGGATTTCAAATTCTTCACTAGGCAACAAACCTATTCGCTGTTCTGTCAGACTACCCGTGCAAGAATGCACTTGCGCAGTAACGTGCCCCGCTACAGTGAGGTCATGTGTTTTTCTTCACATTGGTTATGATGTTATTATCGGCCTTGGCAACTGACCATCCCCTTGCCCCCAATCTTCCACACAGATTTGAGAGAAGTCTTGATTTTATACCTACAATTTCCATATATTGAATTATTTTTGAGATTGAGATATACTGAACAAAAAAATGTAAAGTGTTTCATGAGCTGTTATAAAATATCCCAGAAATGTTCCATATGCATACAAAGCTTATTTGTCTCAAATTTTGAGCATAAATTTGTTTACATCCTGTTCGTGAGCATTTCTATTTAACAAGAGAATCCATCTACCTGACAGGTGTGGCATATCAAGAAGCTCATTAAACAGCATGATCATTACACAGGTGAACCTTGTGCTGGTGACAGTAAAAGACCACTCTAAAATGTGGAGTTTTGTCACACAACACAATGCCACAGCCATCTCAGACATTGCTTACTTGACCCCTGGAACTTTGACTTGTTGGTTTAATTATGCAAAATTAGTTAGGGTTCTCCCTACATGTTATATCATTCGTGGAAGTTGGTGATATCCAATGGAGCGTGCAATTGGAATGCTGACGGCAGGAATGTCCACCAGAGCTGTTCCTAGAGAATTTAATGTTCATTTCTCTACCATAAGCCATCTCCAAAGGCATTTTCGAGAATTTGGCAGTATGTCCATCTTGGCCCCCGGGACCGACACATCCAGCTTCTTCACCTGTCTGAGACTAGCCACCTGGACAGCTGATGAAACTGGGTTTTCACAATGGAAGAGTTTCTGCACAAACTGTCAGAAACCATCTCAGGGAATCTCATATTTTAATTTAACTAGGCAAGACAAGTTAAGAATAAATTCTTATTTACAATGATGGCCTACCCTAGCCAAACCCAGACGACGCTAGGTCAATTGTGCGCCACCCTATGGGACTCCCAATCACGGCCAGTTGTGATACAGCCTGGAATCAAACCAGGGTCTGTAGTGACGCCTCTAGCACTGAGATGCAGTGCCTTAGACCACTCCGCCACTCGGGAGCCCTCATCTGTGCTCGTCATTCTCACTAGGGCCTTGACCTTCGATGGCCACTGGCATGCTGGAGAAGTGTGCTCTAAACGGGATGAATCCCGGTTTCAACTGTACCAGCAGATGGCAGACAGCGTGTATGGCGTCTTGTGGGCGAGTGGTTTGCTGATGTCAATGTTGTGAACAGAGTTCCCCATGGTGGCGGTGGGGTCATGGTATGGCCAGGCATAAGTTATAGACAATGAACACAATTGAATTTTATTGATGGCAATTGAAATGCACAGAGATGCTGTGACGAGATTCTGAGGCCCATTATCACCTCAGGTTTCAGCATGATAATGCACTGCCCTATGTTGCAAGGATCTGTACAAATGGAAGCTGGAAGCTGAAAATGTCCCAGTTCTTCCATGGTCTGCATACTCATCAGATATATCATCCTTTGAGCATGTTTGGGATGCTCTGGATCGACGTGTACGACCACATGTTCCAGTTCCCGCCAATACCCAGCAACTGAGCACAGCCATTGAAGAGGGGTGTGACAACATTCCAAAGGCCACAATCAACAGCCTAATCAACTCTTTGAGAAGGAGATGGGTCGCGCTACATGAGGCAAATAGGTCAAACCAGATACTGACTGGTTTTCTGATCCATGCCCCTACCTTTTTAAAAAAGGTATGTGACCAACAGATGCTTATCTGTATTCCCAGTCATGTGAAACCCATAGATTAGGGCTTAATGAATTGTTTTCAATTGACTCATTTCCTTATTTGAACTGTAACTCAGTAAAATCTTAGAAATTGTTGCATGTTGCATTTTTATTTTTGTTCATTGTATAAGGAGAGAAAGTCTTGAATGGCAGCCTACTCAATGACTTGTAATGTAAGTTGTTGTCAATGTCTGTCACTTGCGTTCAAGTTCTCATATAAAAAAGGATTACACAGACACAGTAAGCATTGAAAATAAATAAACTATATTCAATAAGGTCAACTTGAGTTGATTACATCTTTGTTTTTTCTAAACACATTACACCTCATGCCATAGTTTCTTTGTTTTTACCTACATAAAAAAATTCAATATAATTTTCAAATAATTTATTACAGTATTGAATGAATGTAAATATCACATATCTTCTTCAAGTCAGTCACTATTCCATACAAATGTCAGTCAGAGAGAAAGGTTCACAGATCAAACTGCACAAAGAACACATTGAAGAGCACGACCTGGGGTGGATCACCCCAATACAGAAAGTTGAGGGGCACGAACAGACACAGATATCATACTCAAACAAACTGACAACCAAATGATCAGAGACGTTCAGACATAGACAGGAAAAGTCAGGCTTTCTTTTCACAGCTTTTGTAGCTGGTGAATAAATAAGTAGACTGTAGACACGTAATCAAAAAATGACAATTCACCTGCTGCTAGACCAAGTCGACATCGCTCAGTTTGTTGCAAGCGTGAGCAGACCACGCAAGCAGCCACCCAGGACAAGAAGAGAAACTATTTTGGGATAACTCGATCCAAATGTAAACCTAGACGTCCATAAGAGACCATGCTAACACACAAGGGGTTCATGCATTTGCAGATAGGATGACATTTACTGCACACACATAAAACATCTGGGGGTGATATTTCATCTACAGCAATGGCAAAAGCCCGACAGTTAACTAGAAGTCATTAAAAAAACTGAACATTGTAGACAGTTCTATTCAGGAAAAGGCATATCATAACCAACCCAATGAATGTAAATGGCATTCTATATATCACAACGCTGAACAAACTGACAAGATACTTGCGATGTCCATTACTATTTTTATGTAAACATGCTAATCTCACTTGATAGTCTTCAAGTTAATTAAATATACAGTACCAGTCAAAAGTTTGGACACACCTACTCATTCAAGATTTTTTCTTTATTTTTCCTATTTTATACATTATAGAATAATCGTGAAGACATCAAAACTACGAAATAACACATATAGAATCATGTAACAAAAAAAAAAGTGTTTAACAAATCAAAATATAGTTTTAGATTTGAGATTCTTCAAAGTAGCCACCCTTTGCCTTGATGACAGCTTTGCACACTCTTGGCATTCTCTCAACCAGCTTCACCTGGAATGCTTTTCCAACAGTCTTGAAGGAGTTCCTACATATGCTGGGCACTTGTTGGCTGCTTTTCCTTCACTCTGCGGTCCAACTCATCCCAAACCATCTCAATTGGGTTGAGGTTGGATGACTGTGGAGGCCAGGTCATCTGATGCAACACTCCCTCACTCTCCTTCTTGGTCAAATAGCCCTTACACAGTCTGGAGGTGTGTTGGGTCATTGTTCTGTTGAAAACAAATGATGGGATGGCGTATTGCTGCAGAATGCTTTGGTAGCCATGCTGGTTAAGTGTGCCTTGAATTCTAAATAAATCACTGACAGTGTCACCAGCAAATCACCATCACACCTCCTCCATGCTTCACAGTGGGAACCACAAATACGAAGATCATCCGTTCACCTACTCTGTGTCTCAAGAAGACACGGTGGTTGGAACCAAAAATCTCAAATTTGGACTCATCAGACCAAAAGACAGATTTCGACCGGTCTAATGTCCATTGCTCGTGTTTCTTGGCCCAAGCAAGTCTCTTCTTATTGGTGTCCTGTAGTAATTGTTTCTTTACAGCAATTCGACCATGAAGGCCTAATTCACGCAGTCTCCTCTGAACAGTTGATGTTGAGATGGGTCTGTTACTTGAACACTGTGAAGCAGTGAACTCCAATGAACTTATCCTCTGCAGCAGAGATAACTCTGGGTCTTCCATTCCTGTGGCGGTCCTCATGAGCCAGTTTCATCATAGAGCTTGATGTTTTTTGCGACTGCACTTGAAGAAACTTAAACATTTTCTGGAAATGTTCCTTATTGACTGACCTGCGTGTCTTAAAGTAATGATGTGCTTATTTGAGCTGTTCTTGCCATAATATGGACTTGGTCTTTTAACAAATAGGGCTATCTTCTGTATACCACCCTTACCCTGTCATAACACAACTGATTGTCTCAAACTCCACAAATGAACAAGGCACACCTGTTAATTGAAATGCATTCCAAGTGACTACCTCATGAAGCTGGTTGAGAGAATGACAAGAGTGTGCAAAGCTGTCATCAAGACAAAGGGTGGCTACTTTGAAGAATCTCAAATAATAAAATATATTTAGATTTGTTTAACACTTTTCTGGTTACTACATGATTCCATATGTGGTATTTCATAGGTTTGATGTCTTCACTACTATTCTACAAACGTAGAAAATAGTAAAAATAAAGAAAACCCCTTGAATGAGTAGGTGTGTCCAAACTTTTGACTGGTACTGTATGTCGGTTGGTAGAGGGTGCAACAAACACTGGAGAAAATAAGTGTTTTACTCCCACTGAGTGAGCCGAGTTGACTGCTCATCAAGATGAACTCACAGAAGATTCAGGTTTATATTTTTGCACATTGCAACTACTCTCTTTGAAACATTGTAACGGTTCAAATGGTTTGCTTCAAGGAGCCGTTGAACAATAAAATATCATTAATAAATATAAATAATTTAAATAATCTGGGCAACAGAAATGTGCATGTAGAATATAAAAACATAAGACACAGTGATTTAGGAGAGAAATAATAAATCAGCTAGTGGTACATCAAATGAACAGTTCAAGGGGAAATTTGCCTTCAAATTGGACAATTAGAGAAATATCTAAATGCCTCTTTATCACCTGCCTAAACCATCGGGGCTACATCTGTGGTGCTTCCACCATTACCAATATCATTTGAAAATAGAAAAATGTCACTTCTGGATTTTTTTGTTGTTGAAGAAGAGATAAGAAGTTGCTTTTCAAAAGTTGACTAACACTGTTAGTGGGGAAACACTGAGGAGGGTCAAGGTAACTGAAATCTTTGTATGTTATACAAGCATCAATAACCATATTTATACATAACTATTCTTAAGTGTGCATTCCAATTTCATTAAGTTGCTATTTGAATCAGTACATCTGTAGTTGAAGGGGTCAGTTTGTTTACTCACTTTATTTCCAAAATGTCATTAGTCATTAATCCACTTTTTGCATTTGTAATATTTAAATGTTAATCATTCTCACTGGTTGTACTCACTGACAACGCTACAGTTCAACTAGAGTTCAACTATCCTGAACTCTAAAATAAGTGGGGAAAACTCTCATACGATATAACATCTGTCTCTAGTATTGTGCAGCATATTGACAGAGCCTCACTGCTGTGTTCTATTCTCTCTCCATATCCACCTCAGAACACCTGGCAATACTGAGATAAACACACCTCCATTTTGTGTCAGCCTTGTTGTCCTGTTATTATAAATGTTTTCTTAGCGACTCAGTAAGTCAGGCGATTGAGCCACATGTAAGGATCATGGACAGTAACAGTTCACTGCCCCTCCCCATCTCCCACTATCTTACTTATTGCACTTTCATCTCATTGAGAATGGGGCAGGAGTAACAAAATATTATAAAGTAGAGTCAAATCCAGAGTAAACAAAGTATACCTAAGTGGATCTTTCATGAAGATGTTATTTCAGTTTATATGTAATCATACACTACATGACCAAAATTATGTGGACACCTGCTCATCGAAGGTCTCATTCCAAAATCATGGGTATTAATATGGAGTTGGTCTCTCCTTTGCTGCTATAACAGCCTCCTATGAAGGCTTTCCACTAGATGTTGGAACAAGAGCATTAGTGTGGTCGGGCACTGATGTTAGGCGATTAGGCCTGGCTCGCAGTTGGCGTTCCAATTCATCCCAAAAGGTGGCCAATGGGGTTGAGGTCAGGCTAGTCAAGTTCTTCCACACTGATCTCGACAAAGCATTTCTGTATGGACCTCGCTTTGTGCACAGGGGCATTGTCATGCTGAAACAGGAAAGGGCCTTCCCCAAACTGTTGCCACAAAATTTGAAGCACAGAATCATCTAGAATGTCATTCTATGCTGTAGAAATAAGATTTCCCTTCACTGGAACTAAGAGGCCTAGCCCGAAACCATGAAAAACATCCCCAGACCATTATTCCTTTTACACCAAACTTTACAGTTGGCACTATGCATTCGAGCAGGTAGCTTTCTCATGGCATCCGCCAAACCAGATGGTGAAGCGTGATTCATCACTCCGGAGAATGTGTTTCCACTGCTCCAATGGTGGAGAGCTTTACACCACTCCAGCCGAAGCTTGGCATTGCGCATGGTGAACTTAGGCTTGTGTGCGGCTGCTCGGCCATGGAAACCCATTTCATGAAGCTCCCGACAAAAAGTTATTGCGCTGACATTTCTTCCAGAGGCAGTTTGGAACTCAGTAGTGAGCTTTGCAACCGAGGACAGAATAATTTTTATGAGCTTCAGGACTCGGCAATCCTGTTCTGTGAGCTTGTGTGGCCATTGTTGCTCCTAGATGCTTCCACTTCACAATAACACCACTTACAGTTGACCGGGGCAGCTCTAGCAGGCCAAACATTTTTAGAACTGACTTGTTGGAATGGTGGCATCTTATGACGGTGCCACGTTGAAAGTCACTGAGCTCTTCAGTAAGGCCATTCTACTGCCAATGTTTGTCTATGGAGATTGCATGGCGGTGTGCTCGATTTTATACACCTGTCGGCAACTGGTGTGGCTGAAATAGCCAAATCCACTAATTTGAAGGGTTATCCACATACTTTTGTATATACAGTGGGGCAAAAAAGTTTGTAGTCAGCCACCAATTGTGCAAGTTCTCCCACTTAAAAAGATGAGAGAGGCCTGTAATTTTCATCATCATAGGTACACTTCAACTATGACAGACAAAATGAGAAGAAGAAAAATCCAGAAAATCACATTGTAGGATTTTGTATGAATTCATTTGCAAATTATGGTGAAAAATAAGTATTTTGGTCACCTACAAACAAGCAAGATTTCTGGCTCTCACAGACCTGTAACTTCTTCTTTAAGAGGCTCCTCTGTCCTCCACTCGTTACCTGTATTAATGGCACCTGTTTGAACTTGTTATCAGTATAAAAGACACCTGTCCACAACCTCAAACAGTCACACTCCAAACTCCACTATGGCCAAGACCAAAGAGCTGTCAAAGGACACCAGAAACAAAATTGTAGACCTGCACCAGGCTGGGAAGACTGAATCTGCAATAGGTAAGCAACTTGGTTTGAAGAAATCAACTGTGGGAGCAATTATTAGGAAATGGAAGACATACAAGACCACTGATAATCTCCCTCGATCTGGGGCTCCACACAAGATCTCACCCCGTGGAGTCAAAATGATCACAAGAACGGTGAGCAAAAATCCCAGAACTACACAGGGGGACCTAGTGAATGACCTGCAGAGAGCTGGGACCAAAGTAACAAAGCCTACCATCAGTAACACACTACGCCGCCAGGGACTCAAATCCTGCAGTGCCAGACGTGTCCCCCTGCTTAAGCCAGTACATGTCCAGGCCCGTCTGAAGTTTGCTAGAGAGCATTTGGATGATCCAGAAGAAGATTGGGAGAATGTCATATGGTCAGATGAAACCAAAATATAACTATAATATCTAAAGCTATATTTTGGTAAAAACTCAACTCGTCGTGTTTGGAGGACAAAGAATGCTGAGTTGCATCCAAAGAACACCATACCTACTGTGAAGCATGGGGGTGGAAACATCATGCTTTGGGGGCTGTTTTTCTGCAAAGGGACCAGGACGACTGATCCGTGTAAAGGAAAGAATGAATGGGGCCATGTATCGTGAGATTTTGAGTGAAAACCTCCTTCCATCAGCAAGGGCATTGAAGATGAAACGTGGCTAGGTCTTTCAGCATGACAATGATCCCAAACACACCGCCCGGGCAACGAAGGAGTGGCTTCGCAAGAAGCATTTCAAGGTCCTGGAGTGGCCTAGCCAGTCTCCAGATCTCAACCCCATAGAAAATCTTTGGAGGGTGTTGAAAGTCTGTGTTGCCCAGCAACAGCCCCAAAACATCACTGCTCTAGAGGAGATCTGCATGAAGGAATGGGCCAAAATACCAGCAACAGTGTGTGAAAACCTTGTGAAGACTTACAGAAAACGTTTGACCTCTGTCATTGCCAACAAAGGCTATAACAAAGTATTGAGATAAACTTTTGTTATTGAACAAATACTTATTTTCCACCATAATTTGCAAATAAATTCATAAAAAATCCTACAATGTGATTTTTCTGGATTTTTTTCTTCTAATTTTGTTTGTCATAGTTGAAGTGTACCTATGATGAAAATGACATGCCTCTCTCATCTTTTTAAGTGGGAGAACTTGCACAATTGGTGGCTGACTAAATACTTTTTCACCCCACTGTATAGTGTATATTACCTCTGCCACTTTTCTTAGCTAAGTAGTAGAGATTACTCTGAGCTGCCACTGGTTCCACACATTGCACAAAAATCTATTTGGTTTCGGGTTCCCGCTCCAAGCATACACATACTCAACAAAGTGCAAGACAAGTCAAATTAAACAAAATATTAAATACTAGACTTTAAGGCAATAAATGGGTATGACGCAGAATGACTGTAGCGACGATCTGTAGTTACTGCATAACAGTCAGTACCTGATTAGAACATGATGAGAACCCTTGGGTTGAAATGTAATCTCTCCCAGTTTCACTGTTACGCAAACGGAGCGGTTTGGATTTCAAAAGGTAAGAAACCAGAATAACCAGAAGAATAGGAGCATTTGGAACTAACACTGTTGGACAAGTTGGAGTACAGTAAGCCTCACTCCAAAATAAGTTAACTTATATGCCATGGTCTTAGGTACTGATGGTGGCCCAGTGTTGCTGTATTTTGGGCCAATTAGCTGGGGTTGGGTTGGGATATTTCCAGAGCAGCCTTTACTGTTAACAGGTGAGGAGCAGAAGCAGTCTGTATGCTCTTCACAGGTCTGGCTGCAGTCTGGACATCCTGCTCTATGTGAACCATTCTCCTATGAAATACACACACACTGTATTCTCGTGTCACCACCCATGCATGCATCATTATCATTATTTTTGTCCATGCCGGTGCCGTGCTGTCACTATTATTCTGTCATGCATCTCTACCCACTATTCCACAGCAAAGACTTTACAGCCCTCCACACCTAAAAGTTGTTCCGTTATAGCATCACAAACGAGCAATGTTTTTTTCCCTTCACAAATATTGATCGATTTTGATTGAATGAACAACAATATAGACATCTCGGTACAGAACTCATCTGGTCCTGAAGTCTTACACAGGTGACCAATATCCTTGCATATGATATATTTTGGAGCAAACAAGCGCTACCCTCAACCTCACCACCCCTCTCTGCTTTTACCTCTACACCCACCAAAGTACAATGAATAGTTACTGTCCACTGAGCAGGCGTGGAGCCAAAGGGATACAGTATATTTGTAAAGTTGACTTTATACCTGTATTCAAGTAACGGATTGTTTTTGAAAAGTATACGTTAGATGGCGATACACTCTCGTAGTATCATATTTCTAGGAGATGAATGTGTCGTTTTGTGCTGTGCTTCAGTGGATAGTAACTCACCCTTGGACAGTAACAAATAATATTTACACCATCAATGTGCCTGCATTGCTAAATCATAATTTCACTCGTATGGCGGTTGCGAAAGGTCATAAAAATGTACAATGTCTCAAACATGATGTTGATGGAGGAATCTACTGTCTGGAGTGGAATGCAGATCTATGATCTCCACTGTAATATCTGAAGTCCAGTGAGATGTGAACAGTAAGAGCCTCAAGAGCTGGATGTGAGACTTTCTTTATTCAGAGTGATGCCTCCAGAAACTCTTGTCTTCCCTTCATTTAGAAGTCCACAGATGAGGAGGCAAATTTATATTTAATCCCTCTGGATCGCTCTGTTTAACTTCAATGGATGGAACTGTAGTTATGAGAAAGAATGATGTCTCGTCGAGGAGCCATAACTTACACAAGCGATCTCCAAAAGTCATTTTCCTGTCAAGTCGGAGAGTGGTGACTAGTTTCTGAACACCATGCATTATATCTGTTCCCATTGGCCACCCCATTCTACCATATCTGTAGAGAAGTCCCTCTAATAAATACATCTACTCTCCTATAGTATATAAGCATGTATTTACACCAACACAGCATTGAGACCTTGTTTTAATGTCATGCGGAATTCCCACCTCTCTATAGAAAATTCTAACTGCAACTTGGGGCTTTCAGTTTTGTTGTTGTTTTACTCAGTATCTCCCGTTGCTAAATGTAAACATTTTACTCATTGATCAACCATTTTCATGGTGCTCCGTCATAGCGACTGAAGATGGACCCATTCCACTACTACGCAGTGGTGTAAAGTAACTAAGTAAAAATACTTTGACTTAAAACTTACTCCAAAAACAAGTTCTGTTCTCTACCTTACTATTTATATTTTTGACAACTTTGACTGGTACTCAACAACATTCCTAAAGAAAATATATATTTTTTTACTTCCATACCTTTTCCCTGACACCCAAAAGTACTCGTTACATTTAGAATGCTCAGGCAGGAGAGCAATATGGTCCAATTCACGCACCTATCAATATTACGCATTGTCATCCCTACTGCCTCTGATCTGGCAGACTCACTAAACACAAATACTGCGTTTGTAAATGATGTGTACGTTTTGGAGTGTGCCCCTGGCTGTCCATAAAAAATACATTTGTTCGGTCTGGTTTGTTTAATATACGGAATTTGATGTATAGCATTTACTTTTAGTTTTACTCAAGTCTGACAATTGAGTATTTTTTGCACCACTGTACTTTGAGTCTGGTTTGCCTCTGCTGCACCGGTGATAGAGCCATGGCCATCCCTGCAAAACCCATGGTACTCGACCCTGCTTCAGTTAAAGCAGTCTAGCTGGACCCAAAAATCATGTTATGCAGCCAGCTGGAATTTATAGAATGCCACTGCAACACATAGTTTCTACACACCTGTCTGTCACTTTCGCTCTCCCTCTTTTCCAACATGCTGGTTTACATTCTGAACATGCTTCCTTCTTTGACATCTCTCCTGTCTTACTTCCTTCATCACTTCCTTGACCAATACTTTGTTTTCTCTCCTTCTCTTCCTCGTTTGTCCAGTGAGTGTGTATAACATTTGAGTGTGCAATAGGAGGTTGATGTTAACTGGGTGTCATCCAGGCTCCAGGCCACACACAACCTGTGTGGTGCCCTTGTTACAGTATTGTATGTGTGTTTGTTTGTCTTGGTGAGAGACCACATTTGCATTTGTTGGCGCATGCATGTAGTTATATGTACAGTTCATATTTCAGTATGTGTGTGTATGTGTTTTGTATGTAATTGTGTGTGTATATCTGGTATGTCTATAGATCCCTTAGGTATTAGTGATCCAGTGACAATGACCAGGTCCCAACCTTTGGCCTGGGCCCTGTCCTGTTGTAGATGTGTTTATTATAATAACTATAATGTATATCAGTGTTTTGACTAGTAGCCCTGTCTCTGCTCTCATGTGTCCTCTAAAAGCCCTCTATGTGGCAGTAGGCCTCCAGGCTGGAGAAGAGGACGTAGAGGAACCAGAGGCCCAGGAAGAAGAGGCTGGTGATGATGCGTGCTGTCCGCGGCCCGCCCAGCTCCCCCCCAATAGAGGGCCGCCGGCGAAACAGTAGCACGCCCATGCAGATGAAGGCGAAGCTGGTGAAGAGGGTGACGGAGAAGGCCAGGGAGCCCGGGTCCACGCGGAATTCCTTGCCCTGCACCTTCCAGTAGACGGCCGCCACTGACCACGCCACCCCGATGCCCAGGAACACGTTGACCGCGTTGCTGCCCGTCACATTGCCCACCGACGCGTCAGCGTGCTGGTCCTGCGTAGCCGCCACCTTGCTGGCAAACGTGTCTGAGGAGGGAGGGAGGAGGGTAGGAAGGTTGGGAGAGAACAGAGAGAAGAAAGACAAGTGAAGAAGTGAGAGAGAAGTACCTGTCATCACAGCTTTCAGCATCTTAGTCATACTGTTGTCATAAGTCAACCACAGACAACACTTGTTACCATAAACATATTTTGTTGTGGTCACACAAGGATTTCACTAACTGGCCAAGCTGCAAGGCAGGAAGTTCTGCAATTTCCCAAACAGTAATGCTATTACTGGCAACCTTATACCTAACCCCTCATAAAATGAGGGCTGGTTATGGTATTTAAATGACATTAAGATATACACTGAACAAAAACAGAAACACAACATGTAAAGTGTTGGTCAGATGTTTCATGAGCTGAAATAAAAGATCCCTGAAATTTTCCATACACACAAAATCTTATTTCTCTCAAATTTTGTGCACACATTAGTTTACATCCTGTTAATGAGCATTTCTCCTTTGCCAAGATAATCCACCCACCTGACAGTTGTGGCATATCAAGAAGCTGATTAAACAGCATGATCATTACACAGGTGCACCTTGTGCTGGGGACAATAAAAGGCCACTTTAAAATGTGCAGTTTTGTCACACAAACCAATGTCACAGATGTTTCATGTTTTGAGGGAGCGCACGCAATTGGTATGCTGACTGCAGAAATGTCCACCACAGCTATTGCCAGAGAATTTAATGTTGATTTCTCTACCATAAACCCTCTCCAACATCTTTTTAGAGAATTTGGCAGTGTGTCCAACCGGCCTCACAACCGCAGACCCAGTGCTCTACAGTGCAGTATTTCACTTGCATTTGCCACTAAAAATAGATATGTGCGAACCTAAAAAAATATTTACGAGCACAGTGTGCGATTAAAGATTACAACCCATGGTAATCTATGTTTCCCCCGCTGACGCAGTCCAGTCAGAGAGAGAGAGAGAAAGGTGAACAACACTGGAAAATAGTATCGGTATAGGCTATAAATTAACGTGCTGGCATCGCTAAAAATGAAGCCCATTCAATTTTAATTTAAGCGAAAAAGAGACTAGGAGAAAGAGGAATCCGGCAATGGGGATTCGCAAGGTTCAACTAATGAAGCCTCTTCACAAGGTTGACCTGAGGCTAACGTTAGGGATGCTGAAAACAACATTAGCGACGCTACCGTGACCCCCGCTGTCACTTCAACGTCCACTGTAGCCGGTGGAGGGAGAACATATAGATTCAATGCGAATTGGCAAAAAAAATTCCCATGAGTAGAGTTCGAAAACAACGTCATGTTCTGCAAATAATGTAGAGGGCAGAAACAGGCGGGATCGTCTTTCGTGTCAGGAAACCCGCATCTGAAAAGAGATAGCGTAGCAAATCCAGTGCAGAGATCTGTACCTGTTGAGAGAAACCTTCAGGCACGTTGTCAGCAGCCTTGAGGAGGCAAGTGCTGCTGTCTGAGGAGGAGAAGAGGAGGTAACTGAAAATAAAGATAAACATCGCATACTTCATTGCGAAAGAAGAACATTTCGTCAAATTTGAGCCGCTTATCAGACTCCACCACAAAAACAGAGTTGACATTAATCACACATACGACAATGATGTAAAATGTGCGGAGATGATCGGTCAAATTGCTGACATAATGAAAGAGCGCCTGTCAGCGAATCTGAAAGCCGCGAAGCATCTTGCCTTTCTAATAGACGGAGACACTGATATATATCTAACACCGAATGTGAGATTGTCTACGTACGCTTGTTGGAGGATGGGAAGGAAGCCAGTCAATCTTCTGGTCGGACAACAGACACTTGAGCACTCTCATGCCATTGGTAAATTGTTCCTCTTTATAGGCTTTATTCTTGTGTAAAGTTGAATCATTATTCATAATGGAGATCATCTAGTTTGTCAGAAATACTTTTGTATAATTGTTTTTTGTGTGTTGTCATTCGAGGTGTTCTGGATGCCACCAAGGCCACATTTGGTGATGTTTGCCCAGAGGGGCAGATGGTGCCTCCATGAACATGGGTCACCGTGGGAGAGTGATTGCCCACCTGCAGAGAGAGGCAGGGGTGGCATATAATCCCAATCCACTGTATGCCACATAAATTTGTAACTAATACATTCTCTATGATTTCGTTTTATTTGCTAGCAGAGAATGTTAAACAATACTGTGTGTGTGTCTGTCTGTGTGCTAAGTGCTGGAATGGTAAATACCAGAGAATTATTGTTTTCTGTTGGCACAAGAGACAGGGGGGGAAGGAGACAGTGAATTGTTTGGAAGATTCTGTTCTGACCTTCACAGACTAGAACTGGCAATACTGACCATTCAGAAGAAAGAGCCAAAGGTGTCTGTCGTGTACGATCTTCTGAATCTGATATGGACGACGTATCACTTCAGCGGAAAATCCAAACGAGAACTCTATGTTCTTGGGCAAGAGCTCGTCGGTGTGGATATTTGCACACCGTCAAGCAACAAGGGAACTCGCTGGATCCCCCATGTCCACAGAGCCCTTAAAGTGTTCCTACAGCATGGACAAGACAAGGACCTTGCCACTGACGAAGGCCAGTACTCCGTTGTTCTGCAGCACATGGAGCACCTGGCCGTAGCATCAACAACGGAAGTTCAAGGGCGGGCAAAGGTCAGTTTTACACAGGAAATGTAATTCCACACTCGTTTTAAAAAATAGGTTCAAGACTAAGATGAACTTTCAGAATCAAGTAATTGGCAGGTGACAGTGTATTTATTCACTACTTAACAGATAAAGCGGGAAATGGAGAATGCACTCTTTTGTGTATTCTGCCATTTTCTTTCAGACATGTTTGAGGAGCTAGCCTCACCCTGCAAAGAAATGACCTGATCCTCCCCCAAGTCACGTCAGAGTTGAGGAAGACAGTGACCAGACTGGAAGCACTAAAGCTTAGGGCAAAGGCAGGAGGCATGCTGGACAAGATCCAGACCATGCTTCCTCATGATGAGAGGAGATTCCAGGTGTGTTAGGATGAGAGCTTGTTATAATGCAAGAGAAATCGATGATTAAGACAGATTCTCAGTGTGAGAATCAATGTATTCGTTGCCCGATAGAACGATTTGAGATAGAGGGAAATGCAGTGGAGAAGTCTTAAATTGTTTTTAATGGGAGACAGACAAATGGCCAGACATTTCATTGTGTGTGTGTGGGTGTGTGATTTCTGTTAAAGGGAATAACACTGAAGGGGAATCTGAAAGGCTTCACGGACCTCACCCCAATCCCCAGCTGAAGCAGCACATGGAGGCGGCCATCAACATCGGCGTGGATGATCTCAAAGCCAGGTGTGGTGGTTTGCTGAAGGATGAGGGTGTCCAGACCCCAGTGGAGTCTTTCAGAGACCTGGCCAGAAGACCAGGATAGCCTTCTCACCTTTGGCGATGATGGTGTGGCACAGCTGATGAGGCTTTTCAAGAAGCATCTAGAGAGGTAAGAATTTATTTCTTTGTATTTTTCACCCCTTTTTTCTCCCCAATTTCGTGGTATCCAATTGTTAGTAGTTCCAGTCTTGTCTCATCGCTGCAACTCCCGTACGGACTCGGGAAAGGCGAAGGTCGAGAGCCATGTGTCCTCCGAAACACAACCCAACCAAGCCGCACTGCTTCTTAGTTTAAATGAAATTGAAAGATATAATCTTTTCCCTAGAACCTACTGGAGTTGGTGCAGCTTATGCTGGTGCTGCCCATTTCACCCGCCCAGTGTGAGTGAGGCTTCTCTGCGCAGAACCGAAGACCTGATGAGGATCAGCCTGGAGGGTTCTCCTGTCGAGGAGTTCCATCCCACTCCTGCCGTGGACCGCTGGCTGACCTCTAAGCGTGCCAGACGGCTGACCTCTTAGCGTGCCAGACGGCCAACATAAAAAAGCAGCTGGACAACTGATATCCTTTGCGTCTAGTAGGCCTGGGTTAATGTGTGATTTTGGTGGTATGTGCTGTTCCACAGATGTGTGTCCCTTAGTACACGCTCACACATGCAGTATAAATATATATGTGATAAATTGTTTGTTAATAAACTCTGTTACATTTTTCACTGTGCTCCTAAATTTCTTTGTGTGCTCCTACACTTTTTCATTTAGGAGCGCATGTACTCCTTGGGAAAAAAAGATAGTGTAGAGCCCTGGGCAGACCACGTGTATGGTGTCGTGTGGGCGAGTGGTTTGCTGATGTCAACATTGTGAACAGAGTGTCCCATGGTGGTGGGGTTATGGTATGGGCAGGCATAAGCTACGGACAATGAACACAATTGCATTTTATCGATGGCAATTTGAATGCACAAAAATACAGTGAGGCCCATGTTTTTTGAAAGGTATCTGTGACCAACAGATGCATATCTGTATTCCCAGTCATGTGAAATCTATAGGTAAGGGCCTAATACATTTATTTCAACTTGACTGATTTCCTCATATGAACTGTAACTCAGTCAAATCAATGAAATTGTTGCATGTTTCTATTTTTGTTCCGTTTAGCATCATCTCTCACCAGGAATGGAAGTACCCAGAGCCACAAACACCACGGCAGTGACAGTGTCCCTGAGACCCACAGTGCAGCCGAAGTGGGAGGCTAGGTCCCCGATGATAGCAGTCAGGATGCCGATAACCGAGATGGACACGAAGAAGCAGGCCCAGCCATTCCAGTACTCGGTGGGCGGAACGAAGGCGAACAGAACCTTCCAGAACACCGTCAGGAAGTGCATGACGTAGTCGTAGCAGGATGGCAGACGCTCCTCACGCCCCTCTTCATCATCGTCATCACCTGGGAGGGGACACAGTAAAACATAAGAGCCACATATACAAACACACTCATGCACGGACGCACACCAGTGGTGGTCGGTGCCATTTAAGATGAGGGAGGACAATACATTTTTTTATGAGCATGGCCTTATTATCTATTACAGAATACTGGATGACTCTCATTCATATTCCATTCACCCAGCTCAATGTAACATCGATAGGATTAGGCTACTACATGATACTTGAATTTTCCCTATACCCATCATGAGGTTGCTACAACCTAGCCTATGGATGAACGTTTACAGCGTAGGTGTACAGGTTGTGAGAAAAATCTAAGTGACCGACAGTGACACATTCGGTACCACCTTGCACACTCTTGCCTACATCTAGCTGATCTAGGGTGTACTCATTAGTCCAACAGTTGCAAACAGTTTATATTGGACAAACTCAGGTGTGTTTATCCCTGTTTCATTCTGTTTGCTTATGTTTTTTTTTTTTTTTACAGAATCGGAGGAATGAATACACCCCTGAACACACTCAAACACAGTTCACTTTCATAGCAGCCACATACAAACAGTATGATCACTTTGCTCATTGTATATTCCTTCTCACATCTACGAACACCTTTTCGATTCACTTGTGGACTTCAGTGCACAACACATCAGCTGTCTGTGACCAGGAGAAAAAACCTGCTACAATCATGCAGTACAGTGTACAGTCAGCAAGCAGTTTAGCAGTTACACCAGCGAGCCCTGGTGGCAATAAATTAATACAACCAAAAGCTTACCTGGACTTGGAAGAGTTTCAGTGTTGGATAGCCATAGCCAGCTAGCTAACATAGCATCCCTCTTTGTTTGAGTAGGCAAAACTAGCTTTCTGCATTTGCAAGTGAAGTAATTAAAAGTGAGAAAAATAAATAAAACAAAATAGCTAGTTCTCTCTCTTGCTTATCCTTTATTTTTGAAGAAATTAATTTGTTTAAAACGGTTGAACTATGGTCTTTCTCTCTGAGTCAACTACTCACCACATTTTATGCAGTGCTAGCTGTAGCTTCTGCTTTCAGTACTAGATTCATTATCTGATCCTTTGATTGGGTGGACAACATGTCAGTTCATGCTGCAAGAGCTCTGATAGGTTGGAGGACGTCCTCCGGAAGTTGTCATTATTACTGTGTAACTAGGTGTCCTCCGGCTACACCATGGTGCTACCATACAGAGTGCTGTTGAGGTTACTGTAGACCTTCACTGCAAAACAGTGTATTTTAATCAATTATTTGTTGACATGTGAGTATATTTATAGTAAAGTTTAACCTATAAAAGGATCACTTTTTTAATGTTTCACAATTTGTATTTCTATGAAATTCACTGAGGATGGTCCTCCCATTCCTCCTCTGAGGAGCCTTCACTGGCGCACACACACCACGCTCCGTGTATTACTTTGTGTATTGTTGGATTATGGTGAGACATGTTTGTCTGTAATGAATATAACTGTCCACCGGAGAGAGCTTTTACACGAGACACAGTCAGGCATCGCTCCCATTACCTCAACACCGTGGAAGACAGCTTTGCTTTCTATTCATTACATTATGTAACAGATATTACAAACATAAATATCACAGAAACCTTGTCATTTGAAGTCTGAGGGTTTGCAATTATCACTTTTCAAACAAGTTATTTCCTGTTATAATGAGCTTCCAAAATGAAGGGACTGTGTCCTCACTTGTTACCCCTTGACATGTCACACTTAAAGAGCAAGCTAACACTCACTTTCTAAATGGAAAGCGTGGAACGCTTTTTGTATGAAAAATAAAGGACTCCAAATATTTGATGTAATCACGGCTCTGTACAAAAAGCCCTCAGACCGCTACTCAAAGCATGAGCGGGTAATTACATTCATAAAGCAGCCAGTCAGTGTGTGTGTATGATACAATGTCAACTGTGAGACTCACCTTATTCATCTTTCTCTCATTCAATAGAAATCACGCACACACACACACACACACACACACACACACACCAAAAGCTGACCTGCGCTGACAGTCACAGCTTCCACGAACTGCTCCCTCCATGAGTGAGTGCCAATCACAAGGGCCAAGTTAGTCTTCTTAATGAGCTTGTCAACGGTGCTCTGCCAATCACAAACAAAGAGCACATAGTCAACATCCTATTATAGAGAAGGCGGCAAACTTAGATGCGTGACCGGAACTCTAATGAAGAAGTTAGAGACAGTGGCATCGTTACCATGAGAAGTGCAGTATTATCTGGTATTTTATTAGGATCCCCATTAGCTGTTGCGACAGCAGCTGCTACTCTTTCTGCAGTCCATTTCTGAAGTAATATGAATTCACAACAGCACTATTTTTGGTTTCACCGCAACCACACACGTAAACACACACGTGCTGTGGCACATCGGTTTATAAAGACACTCCCCCCAAGCACAGCAAACCACATGCTGAGTCCTGGGATCCACTCAGACACTAAAGGAAAGCATTATATCCAGCACTCAAGTACGACTGCACTAAACTAACTTCCTCCTACTCAAACAAACCAATAAAACCGTCCTATTAAACACCCTAGCCAAACCCAACTGGATAGGAGGTTTCATTGGCTAGAAAGGTCTCACCACTGTGGGTAAACTTCTGCAAGACTGGGGACTATAGGCAATGGACTTCAGCTTTTAGGTAACTGGGACATACTGTTCTTTTCAATAATGAGTATGGTTACATGCACACAATAATATGATTATTATGGATAGTCCGATTAATATAATCATTTGTTTAAAACATTTACATGCTTTGCAAGAGGAATTATTGTCTGAATAATCCTGTTTCAGGCTACTTGATGTGGTAAATAAATGCAGAAAATTGGCAGTAAAAATAAGCGCTGTACCACAGAAGCCAGGTTATTTTTGATTCTGAGTTTGGACATATAAAGTTTGTAGGGGACAACTAATTCTAAGATGCATACTTTCAGTTTTTACGATCTCACTTCACTCGTGCAAAAGAGGGAGGCTCACACTACGTGCGTAGATTAAATACACTGGCGGAACAATGATTAAGTTTACATGTCCTAATAATTCGAAAGATTGCTCAGTGTTTTAATCGGTGTATGTTTACTCTCGATTTGACCTCATGCCGATTAAGATAAGCAGAGCAAAGCGTTTACATGACTATTGCCATTGTCGGCCTACTGCCATAATCAGTGTTTAACATTGAACTATTAGTGCACATGTAAACCATTGGATGCTGGTGGGAGGAGCTATAAGAGGATGGGCTCATTGTAATGGCTGGAATGGAATAATTGGAACGGAGTCAAACATGAGGTTTACATCTATTTGACACGTTCTATTTAATCCATTCCAGCCAATACAATGAGCCCGTCCTCCTATAGCTCCTCCCACCAGCCTCCACTGATGTGAACGTTGTCTCTGACTGCCACCGTATAGGAGCTGCCTGGGCATACAGTATGTGATGCTCAGCGCTAGTAGTGTTTCCTTCTTGTTTTCTAAATGTGGAAACTTCATCACCTGTGTAAACATTTCTCACTGGTCCTTTTTTTTTTTTTTTTTTGCATGCACTGTCCACCCATCCATAGAGTAAACAATGCTATTAAACTATGTGACATTGATCTAGGATTTCGTAAAGTCAAGTGCCAGTCGTTGAAATTACTTGAGAGTTCAATTACCTGTTGTGCTTGTTTTGTGCTGCTACAAATCACGAGTGACAAGCGCAATCTTATTATAAATAATAAATTCATCTTAATCAAGTCAAGAAGAGGCACACGGCCTGATTGGATGAAATCCCTGGCCATGGTGATATAGGACTTCAATGAGCTAGCCGTCATCCGTCACAACCGTTGGCTCACTTCAATACCAACCTTCTGAGCACAGTGGAGGATCGTTCCGCCTCAGAAAATCCAACGCAAGTCAATGTTACCTATATTAGCATGTTCATGCTTCATGCCCAAATCATCTTAAGGTATCTAAAAATGGATTGTGTAACTCAATTATGTTATTTGGATACGAATTGTGAAAATGCTAATATAGGTACCATTGACTTGCATAGAATGTTTTAAAGTGGAACAACACTCCACTCTGCTCAGTGTCTGTCCTCAGAAGGGTTGGAGTTAAAGCACTTTGTGGCTCTGTGATCTTGGATAGATAACAATGTGATCTTAGTAGATAACAATGAATAAGATGATATGGACATGATGGAACTGATCCTAGATCATTGATACATATACTGAGCTCTGATGTGGCCAATAGAGTGAAGCAGGGGAGAAGAGGGGTAACATACCTTAAACTCATAAGACTCCTCAATGACCACCTCCAGCCGGCTGTGCTCCCCCAAGATGGGCTTTCCCATCTCTGCAATGCGCCTCGCCTCCTCCTTCTCTGCACTCATCTGGCCATCAGGATCCTCTAAAAGATGGAAGGAAAGAGGAGGGATGAGATGCATAGATCAGTGAAGGAGAGAGGAGAGTAGAGAGTGGAGAGAGGGGGGTGAGGGAAGAGCTAGAGAGTAAGTGTAACTCAAACATGCCAACATGCCTCACAAATAGATAAGGCCAGAGTCCTATCAATAATTGAGTTTGAGTCAGCGTTATTTCTTCATACAGTATATCACTCATCTGTATTAGCCCATGTTTGTGGAGATGTGTGTGAGTGGGGGAGGGACACAGTCAGAGAGAAGGAGAGATAAGAGGTTGGCGGTGAATGTGTGGGTGTGATGGGGAAGCAAGAGGGGAAAAGAGAAGAGCTAAGGACAGACTAGTGGGGTAGATTCATGAGAAGAGGAAAGTAGGACTGGGAGACATAGCAGCAAAAAGATAGCCAGACATTGTGTTAGAGAAAGATACAGACAGAAGGTGAGTGTAAATTAGGGTAGATTTATGCTGACTTGAGGTGGGCAGAGACCAATGTCCCAAATGATTGATTTTGTGGCTGTCAATCATATATGCTTGAGGTGGGCAGAGACCAATGTTCCAGTGGTGGGATTTAGTGGCTGTTAATCAAATATTGAGCTGGGCCATAAATAGGCCCCATCTAAAATAACACCTCAAACACACTATAAACAGCTGGGCTAAACCCATTTTCCCTGCTTCCATTCAGCATCATATTCCCTGTCTACATATAGCGTATAATTACTCATCCTCTCATTGGAGGGACGACAAAGACGGTGAGCCGCAAAGACGCACGGAAAGCTTTTCTTGTGTGTCGTCGTCGCCGCGTGGTGAGTGGGCAGATATTATTCCTCTTTAAGTTCCTCTCCTCTGCCTTCAAAGCACAAGCTGTAATTATGAAAGGAGTAGAGAGCTGCCAGGCACCACATGGCAACTGTCCCACTGTATTCCCCCAACGCTCCAGCTCCTTCACCGTGATGCTCTTACAGGGCTACACCAGGGATCCTAATAAATACTAATACACTCTAATGATGACGAAGTATACTGCTGGTCTGCGGTTACTGTGGGTACATTACTGCATCATCAACTCAGGGCCCATATTCACAAAGCATCTCAGAGTAGGAATGCTGATCTGGGATCAGATCCCCCCCCCCCCCCCCCCCATCTCTGTCCATCTCTTATGATCTAGAAGGAAAAACCGATTCTAGATCAACACTCCTACTCTGAGACGCTTTATGACTATGGGCCCTGATTGGGTAGGGCTCTTCAACACCTCTAAGATCTGCATTCGAATAGAGTGTGGCATGGGACGCTGTTAGCTTACAGAAGGACAGTACTCTAATATTTATCCAGGAGAGGCCAGTTGTGCGAGAAACACCTATATAATATTTATCCAAGAGAGGCCAGTTGTGCGAGATATACCTATATAATATTCATCCAGGGATGGATACAAATCGATGTAAGAGTGATGCATTTTATGGAGTGAGCAGGTCCTTATCTTGGATTTATGCTGTAAATAGACTTCCATCAATAAATGATGTCACAATATCCAAGGCCACACTGAGGGCAAATCCCTAAGTGGCTAACTGCCCCAGAGGTGTGATCAAAATAAGGGTCCTCAACTCTTAAGGTTCCCTGGAAAACTTTTGCCCGATAAAGAACCTTTGAGTTAGGTGTGGGGTTCTTGACGTGGCATCTACGGTTCTCCAGAATTCTAAAAGGTGCCCTTTCATAGCACACAGCAAATTGGCCAGTGTTAACTAGTGTTGATTAAAGAGTTAAATAAAAAAAAAACCTGTGTTGGTGTAGGCGCCGGAGGAGATGGCCGCTGTTTTACGGTCTCCTAACCAATTCTGCTATTATGTGGGGTTTTTTCGCGATATTTGTAAATGATTTTGTACATAATGTTTCTGCAACCGTATCTTATGGAAGAAAAGAGCTTCTGGATATCAGGACAGCGATCACTCACCTGGTGGGCAGTCTGTGCATATTTGTAAACAACAGCTGGTGCACTAAATCTAAGGAAGTCTCTAGATTTTGCTCGCCTGAAGTAGAGTATATTGTGATAAACTGCAGGCCACACTACTTGCCTAGAGAGTTTTCAGCTATAATTTTCATGGCTGTTTATTTACCACCACAGACAGATGCTGGCACTAAGACCGCACTCAGTCAGCTGTATAAGGAAATAAGCAAACAGGAAACCACTCACCCAGAGGCGGCGCTCCTAGTGGCCGGAAACTTTAATGCAGGGAAACTTAAATCAGTTCTACCAAATCTCAACATGTTAAATGTGCAACCAGAGGGAATTTTTTTTTAGATCACCTGTACTCCACACACAGAGACACGTACAAAGCTCTCCCTCGCCCTCCATTTGGTAAATCCAACCACAACTCTATCCTCCTGATTCCTGCTTACAAGCAAAAATTAAAGCAGGAAGCACCAGTGACTCGGTCGATAAAATAATTGTCTGATGAAGCAGATGCTAAACTACAGGACTGCTTTGCTATCACAGACTGGAACATGTTCCAAGATTCTTCCGATGACATTGAGGAATACACCATATCAGTCACTGGCTTTATCAATAAGTGCATTGAGGACGTCGTCCCCACAGTGACGGTACGTACATACCCCAACCAGAAGCCATGGTTTACAGGCAACATTCGCACTGAGATAAAGGGTAGAGCTGCCGCTTTCAAGGTGCGGAACTCTAAACTGGAAGCTTACAAGAAATCCCGCTATGCCCTGCGACAAACCATCAAACAGGCAAAGCATCAATACAGGGCTAAGATTGAATCATACTACACCGGCTCCGACGCTCGTCGGATGTGGCAGGGCTTGGAAACTATTACAGACTACAAAGGGAAGCACAGCCGCGAGCTGCCCAATGACACGAGCCTACCAGACGAGCTAGATCACTTCTATGCTCGCTTCGATTCAAGCAACACCGAGGCATGCATGAGAGCATCAGCTGTTCCGGACGAATGTGTGATCACGCTCTCCGTAGCCGACGTGACTAAGACCTTTAAACAGGTCAACATACACAAGGCTGCAGAGCCAGATGGATTACCAGGACGAGTGCTCCGGGCATGTGCTGACCAACTGCCAGGTGTTTTCACTGACATTTTCAACATGTCCCTGATTGAGTCTGTAATACCAACATGCTTCAAGCAGACCATCATAATCCCTGTGCCCAAGAACACAAAGGTAACCTGCCTAAATGACTACAGACCCGTAGCACTCATGTCCGTAGCCATGAAGTGCTTTGAAAGGCTGGTAATGGCTCACATCAACACCATTATCCCAGAAACCTTAGACCCACTCCAATTTGCATACCGCCCCAACAGATCCACAGATGCAATCTCTATTGCACTCCACACTGCCCTTTCCCACCTGGACAAAAGGAACACCTATGTGAAAATACTGTTCATTGACTACAGCTCAGCGTTCAACACCATAGTACCCTCAAAGCTCATCACCAAGCTAAGGATCCTGGGACTAAACACCTCCCACTGCAACTGGATCCTAGACTTCCTGACAGGACGTCCCCAGGTGGTTAGGGTAGGTAGGAACACATCTGCCACGCTGATCCTCAACACTGGAGCCCTCCCTGGGGTGCGTGCTCAGTCCCCTCCTGTACTCCCTGTTCACCCACGACTGCATGGTCAGGCACGACTCCAACACCATCATTAAGTTTGCAGACGACACAACAGTGGTAGGCCTAATCATCGACAACGACGAGACAGACTATAGGGAGGTGGTCAGAGACCTAGCCGGGTGGTACCAGAATAACAACCTATCCCTCAACGTAACCAAGACTAAGGAGATGATTGTGGACTACAGGAAAAGGAGCACTGAGCACGTCTCCATTCTCATCGATGGGGCTGTAGTGGAGCAGGTTGAGAGCTTCAAATTCCTTGGTGTTCACAACAACAAACTAGACAAACTAGACACACCAAGACAGTCGTGAAGAAGGCACAACAAAGCCTATTCCCCCTCAGGAAACTAAAAAGATTTGGCATGGGTCCTGAGATCCTCAAAAGGTTCTACAACTGCAACATCGAGAGCATCCTGACCGGTTGCTCGGCCTCCAACCGCAAGGCACTTCAGAGGGTAGTGCGTACGGCCCAGTACATCACTGGGGCAACGCTGCCTGCCATCCAGAACCTCTACACCAGGCAGTGTCAGTGGAAGGCCCTAAAAACTGTCAAAGACCCCCAGCCACCCCAGTCATAGACTGTTCTCTCTACTATCGCATGGCAAGCAGTACCAGAGTACCAGTATCTGTCACTTGGACTTATTGCACCCGATACTGAAATGGTTGTTTCAGTTTTTGATGTCTAAGGTAGTCTCATATCTTAGTCTTCGCAACCCTGACAGTCATTCTGAATGCAGGTTGTGGGCGAATAAAATTCGAAACGTTGGACATCCCCACTCTGGCTGGATTACAATTGGAATTACACATCACTTTTGCAAGCCAGCATAATGTGATTTGCAGGGAGGATTAGGGTAAAACTAGGCCCTCAGAAGAAGGCTTTATGAAGTATTATATGACAACGTATTCACTTAGGATCTTACTTGGTGAAGGCAACAGGACTGAAAATGAATGAATTCAACAACCATGTATCCATCACTAGCAAACACAGTCATGTGTGTTACTGGTAACACCAACATTCACTCAAAAGGCACTCTGGGAAATGTGGAAATAATATGCAGGGCTATTCAATTCCAGTCCTGAAGGGCCGAAACATGTCTGGATTTAGATTTTTGTATGGTTCTTCAGAGACCCTTACATTGATGTTGTTATATAGTGTACCAACTCATGTGAAATGTTTGTTGTTTTTATGGATGATTCGGAACCAAAACCAATTCCCCCACATGTGCCTTTAGGGATAATAAAATGTTCTGTGGGCTGTTTCTAGGCTGGTT
Organism: Oncorhynchus mykiss; assembly: GCF_057628025.1. Classification (NCBI taxonomy): domain Eukaryota; kingdom Metazoa; phylum Chordata; class Actinopteri; order Salmoniformes; family Salmonidae; genus Oncorhynchus; species Oncorhynchus mykiss. Next base: position 13,993,537 of record NC_143048.1, read on the forward strand.
GTGTGAGACAAGTTGCTGATGGTCTTACCTTGGTTAAGCAGAAGGGCTGGAAGAAAGAAGGAAAAACAGAACAGTCAGTACAGCAGTCCAAACAGAAGAACATAACAGTCAGCACAGCAGTCCAAACAGAAGAACATAACAGTCAGCACAGCAGTCCAAACAGAAGAACAGAACAGTCAGCACAGCAGTCCAAACAGAAGAACAGAACAGTCAGTACAGCAGTCCAAACAGAAGACCATAACAGTCAGCACAGCAGTCCAAACAGAAGAACAGAACAGTCAGCACAGCAGTCCAAACAGAAGAACAGAACAGTCAGTACAGCAGTCCAAACAGAAGAACAGAACAGTCAGTACAGCAGTCCAAACAGAAGAACAGAACAGTCAGCACAGCAGTCCAAACAGAAGAACAGAACAGTCAGCACAGCAGTCCAAACAGAAGAACAGAACAGTCAGCACAGCAGTCCAAACAGAAGAACAGAACAGTCAGCACAGCAGTCCAAACAGAAGAACAGAACAGTCAGCACAGCAGTCCAAACAGAAGAACAGAACAGTCAGCACAGCAGTCCAAACAGAAGAACAGAACAGTCAGTACAGCAGTCCAAACAGAAGAACAGAACAGTCAGCACAGCAGTCCAAACAGAAGAACAGAAGAGTAAGCACAGCAGTCCAAACAGAAGAACAGAACAGTCAGTACAGCAGTCCAAACAGAAGAACAGAACATTCAGTACAGCAGTCCAAATAGAAGAACAGAACAGTCAGCACAGCAGTCCAAACAGAAGAACAGAACAGTCAGTACAGCAGTGCAAATAGAAGAACAGAACAGTCAGCACAGCAGTCCAAATAGAAGAACAGAACAGTCAACACGGCAGTCCAAACAGAAGAACAGAACAGTCAGCACAGTAGTCCAACTAAGAGCTCTGATGCCATTGCGGACTCTCCTCTAAGAGCCTCGGTTCAGTATAAACATGTTTTTTTTTGTTTTCAACATTCTCTCTATTTCTCTCTCTCTCTGGTTGTACCCTGATTCTCCACTCTTCTCCTAAAGTGTACACTTGCAAAGATTATGGCATTGATTTAAGAATGGTGGAAACTCCCTCCAGCCAATGTTTACGCCAATCCTATGCTTTTAAATCCACGATGGGGAGTGTGCAAGTGTATGCTCTCTCTCTCTCGCTCACACACACACGAACGAAACACACACAAACGAAACACACACACAGACACTAGGGCTATTTCCTCTTTATTTTCTTCACCTCACACACGATTGGACATCACGCTTTGGTTGGCTCTGCGACTCTGAAAGGTCTATACTTGTATCTTCATTTCACCAGCAGAATCGAAAATCCATTCTTTACCAAACAAAGCCACCTATAGTGCCTTACTGGTACTAGCGATAAGGCCCAACTCAATCAGAGCCTGAAATGGAATGAAAAAGGTACAGGTACTTACTTTAATTGGACCGTAC